>NC_072773.1:5185725-5466464 GCF_022539595.1 Amphiprion ocellaris | reverse complement strand
ATGTCTGGAGATGAGGGATTCAGTTTTGTCAGTAAAGTTCAAACGAGCACAGATGTCAGTTTGTACCCAGTATGAGGCCGACCATGGTGCTGAGATATCCGGTCCCACTGCCCAGGTTGAGGAAGGAGAGTCCAGGATGGAGATCCAGAGCCTCCATCACCTCAGAGTAGATACATGGAGCAGAAAGGTGGATGTTTCCATGTCGCCACGCCAAGTCCTGAAGAAAAAAGAAAAGAACAGTATGTAGCTGTGAAAAGTAGTTTATATACACTACAAGACCACAAACAAGACCATGCATGCAGTTTTGAGTTTCCAGTGACTCCTGTACCTATGAGTTTTTCTAGGATGGAATCATTAAAACATCCATCCATCCATCCATTATCTATACACCACTTAATCCTCACTAGGGTCATGGGGGGGCTGGAGTCTATCCCAGCTGACTCAGGTGAAGGCAGGGGACACCCTAGACAGGTCACCAGTCTGTCGCAGGGCTACATACAAAGACAAACAAGCACTCTCACATTCACACCTACGGGCAATTTAGAATAATCAATTAACCTCAGCATATTTTTGGACTGTGGGAGGAAGCCGGAGAACCCGGAGAGAACCCACGCATGCACAGGGAGAACATGCAAACTCCATGCCGAAAGATCCCGGGAAAGCCGGGACGCAAACCAGGGATCTTCTAGCTGCAAGGCGAAAGTGCTAACCACCCTCATTAAACCCTCATTAAAACATGCGTCTTTGTAATAACAATCGGGACCTTTGGTTCTTTCCTAGATTTAATACACTTGTCATGACAAAATCTGGTGGGTCAAAAATACACAGACAGCAATGATGATATTTGGTGAAATTTCCCATTTTTACCTAAACTAGGCAGTTTTGGTTTCGATCTACAAGCTTCTGGTTTATGTTTGACTCCTCTGTATAGAATTGGTGCAGTTCAACCAAATGTGTTGTCTTTCTGACTTATTTTTTCATCAGTCCACAGCTTCTTGATGGGTTTAATTCGGGATTTTGAGGAGACCAGTCTAGAACTTTCATTCTAGCCTGATTGAACTGTTTCTTTCCCACCTCTGATGTGTGTTTGGAGTCACTGTCTTGTTGGAACATCCAACTGTGTCCAAGATTAACCTTCTACTGATGGTTTTAGGTTTTAATCCTCCTTCATTATTCTATTTACTTTGTGTAAACCTCCATTTCCACAGAGCATGATACTGCCACCACCATGCTTGACGGTAGGGTTGGTGTTCTTGAGGTTAAAGGCCTCAACTTCTCTCCTCCAAACATATTTCTCATCAGTTTTTCGTCCATTTGACCACAGAACTTTCCTCCAGAAGGCCTTTTCTTTGTCCATGTGATCAGCAGCAGACTTCAGTGGACCTTTAAGGTTCTGCTTCTAGAGGAAGAACTTCCTTCTTCATGGATCCTCTCAGCTCATGTTGATGTAAAACCCTGTGGACACTGACAGCTGTGTTCCAACAGCTTCTCATTCATTCAGACCTACATTTTGTTGATTCTTGACCATCCTGACCAATTGTCTCTCAGCAGCAGGTGATAGTTTAGAACAGTTATTTTTTTCTTTCTGATTGTTGCACTGACACAACAGTTTTAAAAGTTTATTCCATCTGAAAGACTACTTTCAGTACTGGTCTTCGTAGTTGTAAAGGTTGATTTAACCCAAGAGCATGATACTGCCACCACTATACTTAATGGTAGGTTTGGTGTTCTTGGGGTTAAAGACCTCACCTTCTCTCCTCCAAACATATTTCTGTTCATTGTGACTAATTGACTTTACGAGTCAGTGATTTGCTTCTTCGGATCTTTGCTTAACTTCTCAAGATTTTTCCACTGTAATGTTGTTTCTGAGTCTAATGAGTTGATCAAATGAGTCCTATTTAAATGGGCTCAGAGGAGTCAGCAGCTGTAGTCAATCATAATCACTCACAAGAAGAGGTCCTGACAGTTAAAAAAACTTTGAATAATACTCTGATTAAAAAAGTGATAATTCATGTTGTTGTATGTATAGCTTTGAACCAGAAGATTTTTTAAATATTTCCAGAAGACCTGTAATAAAGTTACATAAGGACCAAAATGCACGATTGTCTTTTTGCGATAAATATACACTTATTTCAATCATTCCATCATAGCAAAAAAGACTCATAGGAGTCATTACAAACTCAGTACTGCCATGATATATAAGGTCTTTACAAACGTATGGAAACTTTTGTTCACGACTGTACATTTACCAGCTCTGAATTTCTTTTGAATCCCATAACTGGCTGATTCCACAGACGACTTCTTTGCTCACCTTGTAGGCATTGTCCCGGTATTCGTCCAGGTAGTAGTCGGCCCGGTCGATGGCTCTAAATGCTCGCTCCACCAGATCTGAGCGGATGTAATAAGCCTCCTTCAGGTTGTCAATCAAGTCATCATTGTCCTCACCGGCACTCACAGCTCCACCCATCCTGACTGCAGGAAGTAAGAAGGAATTCAGGTTTATGATCCCAAACGGCATGATCACAAACACAGAGCACTGCTGCACACAAAAGAGCATTTTATCTGCTTATGTTCACTTTTTTTTTTTTGTTTAAATGTTTTATTTCTGCACTTTTCAACTGATATTGATTTCTTTTTGAAATGGGAGATTTCAGGGTTGAGAAATGTCGGAGTTCTAGATTTTTGCACTTTAAAACTAGAATTATAAATATGAGCAAAATAAAAAAAAAACAGTTGAAATTTGAATCACATTACTCTGATATTTATTAAAACACTGAGCTGAAACAAATTAAATGCAGCAGACAAATCATTTCTGGTCAAAGCTTCCCAAAATTGAGGATGCGCTATAAATAATTAAATATTGAATAAAATGGATTAACCAAGAACATAATCAGTAGACTATTCAATACCATGAACTAGGGCTGAAATGACTCCTCGAGTTATTCTAGTAATTTGATTACTAAAATTTCTTTAGGCAAAATTCTCTGAATCGGGGCTCCGTTTATTCCACTACATACTATACCTCAGGTCACTAACTGGACCCAGACTCCATCCATTACGGACCCGGACCTATAATCAATAAATTACAAGGGGATTTCAGATTTGATGGGATGCTTCTATTTTAACCGGTGCAGCTTTTCTAATGTTTCTGGCATTTATCAGATCAGAGGACTGAACTATGAAGCTAGTTAAATATAGCCAGGCTTTCTTTGTGTGAGTCGACAAAAACTAAAACCTCCATCAGAGTTAACAGGTATGAAGGTGGTTTCCAACTTTCTTTGTTAACTCAGACTTTCTGCTTCAAACTCGTCACACAAACAGGAGCGTTTAACAATCATTTGACTCATTTTCTGCACTAAATGAACCAATCATGAACAGGTTGTTTTAATGGAGAACAATTAAGAACATAAAAATTTATGACAGTAAAAAGCTGCCACTGGAAATGATGTAAGACAGGAATTCTGGTAGTAAACTTAATCACACTAAATGTATTTATTTTAGCGATCAATGCAGCCGATTATTGGTAACAGACAGCTGCACAATAAAACTATCAAACTTAATATATTCAAATATGATATTGTATTGAAGTACATTTAGGTCTGACACTGACTCATAATGAAGGAAATCACTTCAATTTGTGAACAAATCAAAGAGTAACTAAAGTTACTGATTGAATATTCTCTGTAATCAATACTAATAAACTGATCAGTTTTCTTATTTGTGTTCTATCAGCTGCAGTAGCAGCAGTTTAAATGGATCAAACATAAAAACATATTTATGGGATTTCTGCATCAACAACTAAATACATGTTGGGTTCCCATGGCTTTAGTTTTAGTAGAATACCCCTGTACTACACTATATATGTACAATACTAGTGTACTATACTATATATGTACAATACATCTGTACTCTACTATATATGTACAATACTAGTGTACTATACTATATATGTACAATACATCTGTACTCTACTATATATGTACAATACCCCTGTACTATACTATATATGTACAATACATCTGTACTCTACTATATATGTACAATACCCCTGTACTATACTATATATGTACAATACATCTGTACTATACTATATATGTACAATACATCTGTACTATACTATATATGTACAATACCCCTGTACTATACTATATATGTACAATACCCCTGTACTATACTCTATATGTATAATACACCACAGATGTACGCTCGTGTTCTACCAGGACGGTTATTTCTGTTGCACAGTGCGCTTGCTTCTGCTGTTGATGCTGTAATGTGCATGTCAAGCGCAGAATCCGATTATTCGATTAATCACCAGGATAATCGATAGAATACTCGATTACTAACATAATCGATAGCTGCAGCCCTACTATAACCTGCTGTTACCTGCAGCCCTAAACAATGTTTGTCCTTTTGTGACAACTTCAAATAAGGTTGGGCAATATACCATAATAAAGAGACAAATTAGAATAAAGTTGATGTAAATCCTGATATTGACAGTAAGTTTTCTGAAACAAATATAATTTTGCTCAACAAAAAAAGCTACGTGATGTTTTTTGTAATATTATTAATGAAAATATTTTCTGTGAAAGCCATTACCTGGGATGTATTTTAAGTGTTTGTTTACTATCTTTGTTTGGTGCAAAGCTGTCCTGAGTTTTGCTTGTTTATGACGTCTGCAATGTAGAAACATGGAAACACCGGGATCCTGTGCACAGACATTTCTAAAGCCTCCAGCTTGTGGATATTTTGCACCTCAACTAATCATTATATGTCTCATTGTGGTCATTATGCATCTGTTTGTGGTCATTTTGCATTTAAATTTGGTCGCGTTGGGGCTCATTTTGGCTGCTTTGTATTTCATTTACCCTGTTTTGTGTCTATTTTTAGCCATTTGGAGTCTCTTTGTAGTCCTTTTGCATTTCATTTAGATCATTTTGCATCTCCCCATTTTCACTGTTTGCATTTTGTGAGGCATTTTGCCTGTGAAGGTCAGGGCTTCCAAAGGCCTGTGCCTGGTAGATATGTGCTCGATGCTGGTGCTTTTCCTTTGTTGGTTCTACTTATTTAGGTCTCGTGACTAGGAGAAAACACATATTTTCAATACAGAAAACCAGTTCTGAAGCATGTTTTGTCAAGAAAAACAACTGAGACTGTAAATCACCTGTTAGACTGAAGTAAATGTGTTTTTTTGTCACATTGCTCAGCCAATAAGTCGAGCCATAAATTTCAGATTTGAAAATACAAAATGCACCATGTGTGGCTCCGAGCACCAATAAAGCAGAGATAAAGGCCTAAATGAAGCAGCAGAACTTTAGGTGTGGCTGAGCTTCACGAAAATGTTAGAAACAACAGTGGAGGACGAAGCCAAAGGACAGAGATCATAGGGCCAAGTGGCTGCCAAATGGTGGCGGCAGTCATGAGGCTACAAAAGAACAAAGGCCCATGCAGCATTTAAATGTTACTGGACGTTCTGCCTTTGATGCCACTTTGAGCTGATGAAGCAGTCGGCAGGTGGTGAAACGCTGAAGGAACCAACAGCGACACGAAACCTCGTTTTCAGAGCATCCAGGCTGAGATGGTGCCCGTTTGTTTTAGAACTGATTCTAATGTTTCTGGTCCTGAGCTATAGATCAGCCAGTTTGCAGCTTTAGATCCTCAGGTGGATCCTTCTATCTGTTCCAAAGGCATTAAATCTGAGGGTGACCCCTTGGTTCTGGTCTCGTTTGAAATCAGTTGTTAAAATAATTTTTTTAGACCTGTTTGTATGTGATGTCGTCTATTTTATTTGAACCAGGACTTTTGTATGTTGTTGTATAACTAGTGCGTACAACTACCATTTAAAAGTTTGGGGTCACCCAGACAATGCCATGTTTTCCATGAAAACTCACACTTTTATTCATGCTCTCACATAATTGCACAAGGGTTTTCTAATCATCAATTAGCCTTTCAACACCATTAGCTAACACAATGTAGCATTAAAACACAAGAGTGATGGTTGCTTTCATTAAAAATCTGCCATTTCTGGAGAAAAAAGGATACTATCTACTGACTGTTTTGTTGGTTGCAAGTAAGAAATCGATAATGAAGAAATGGCTATCGCAGGATATTCCCACCATGTCAGCACAGTGGGCTATAACACTGGATATTTATAAAATGGAAGAGATGACAGTGATGTAAACCAAAACCAAGACTGGTTTGTAGCATGTTGGGGAAAATGGGTTGGGTCTATAAAAATTAAAAAGCCCAATTTAATTTTGAGTCTAAAAAGTTAAAGACAATGTAATGGTCACTCCCTAATGTTCATAAAGATGTTCATGTTTCAGTTTATTTTATTGTATTTTCTTGGATGGGAAACTGTCTTCCGACAAAAGAATAATGGTAATATTGTGCACATGCTGGCACATGTGAATTGTACCCGTCACTAAAAAGCTGATAAAACTAAAAAATAAATAAACACTGCTGTTTCCAGCTAGAATAGTGATTTATCACATTAACAATGTCTAGACTGTAGTTCTGATTAATTTTATGTTATCTTCATTGAAAAAAAATGCCTTTCTTTCAAAAATAGGTGACCCCAAACTTTTGAACGGTAAATAAAGTCATTATTATACTATAATTTACTTAGACTTTTTATTACACTTTTTTTATAATTACCAGCACAATTTTGCACCTTTTTCTTCTATCAGCACAATTTGCATGATATTTTGAAAAAGGGTGAATAAAGGATCTATTTACGTCTAAGTCTGTCTTTATTTAATTATTAATACTCTTGTTTCTAAGTCTTTAACTCCTTTAATCCTACTTGTTATTTTTGCCTTGATTTGATAAGGCCTGTTTGGTGCTTTCGCTGTTTTATTTTAAACATTCTGTTTTTGAAATGTGCTGCATAGTTATTGTTTCTTGATGCAGTGAGCGCAGCTGGCCAACAGGGGCGCTGCTGAGCCAATGTGGACCACACTAAGTGGTTTAGTAGGCTAGTAGGGTACAACACTTCCTGCACAACGCCGCCGTTACAGTCTCACAATCCATCTGCTGATTCAGTGAATCGGCTCACACGGTTATTCCTCTTTTAACGGTCTTTTTACCGGAGAGTCGAAACAAACGCAGGTCCCGTTATAACGCTAAAGTGTCCGCGCGCTGTTGCTGCTGCTGCGGCGGCGATTTGCGCCACTCAGGCGATCCAATTTCGAAGAAACGCAAACAAAATCACGCTCTGACACCGCAACAAACACCGAGAATAAAGCGGAAAAGCAACCTAGACCGTGTGTAGAGAACTGTCACGGAGCGACAAGGTCAACACCGACGGAAATAACCGCGTTCAGCTCCGCGCTGGAAGAAAAGAAAAACAAGGAGAGAAGAACGAGGAGCTAACGGGAGCTGTGAGGACCCGTCGCGGAGCTTCGTTCGCTGCGGCTCCGCAACGAATCCTCGCCGAGCCGCTCCACTACCTGCTGTAACACCCGCCGGAGAGTCGGGGTCCCGCTGGGTTCTGCTTCGGTTCGGTCTTTTGTTGTTGGGGTTCCGCTCACAAACACACCGCTGCTGCTGGATGTAAACATTCGGCCAGCTGACGCGCTGACGTCAGACGTAAGGCGACGCACGGCGGCGTAAAGAAGAAGGTGGCCTAGTTTCTGCTGCTCGCTGCAACAGTCCACATGTGGCAGAAAAACCCAAACACACCCAGTAACAGTCAATATTTTAACAACATTTATTCAAGGTTTGATGCTGGGATTTTGTCAAACTGGTCACTCAATTCAGCACAGTCAGATTTTAACTTGCACCATTTCTAAGCTATTTACAGTGAAATGAATATTAAATGTGAGACACTGTCCTGTAAAACATTTTAATGAAGACAGATTTTTTTTAAATACAACTGTAGTTTATGAAACATTCTGTTATGAAAAACGGCACAGTGAAATGAAAAGGTACACTATAATACAGAAATTACTATTTTCTTAAATGACTTAACGGTTAAAAAAAGATTTCATCATATTTTCAATTTATTTAATACTGAACAGTGACAGAGAAGTACCACAAATAAACACAGACTGAGTGCAGAAAGACACAATTTCACTAGAGACAAAAAACGTAATGACAACAAACAGCCACAAAACCTAAAGAAAATGTATATAGATATGAGACAATGTTTTGTAAAACATCATAATGAAGTGTGATTTTCTGAAATAAAAGTGTAATCTTTGAAAAATGCCATTATGAAAAACAGGGCATCGTGAAATAAAAAGGTATACTACAATATAGAAATTACTACATTTAATCATAATGAAATATGTTTCAGTATTTTCTTAAATGACTCCACACATTATTATTTTTTTATATGATTTCATCATATTTTCAATTTATTAAACACTGAACAAAGAGGTGGCTGTTAAGGTTTCTGCTGGGATTTTGACAGATTCGGGATCAGCTCAGCGCCCAGTCTTTACATTTTTACTTGATAATTTGAGTAAAAACCTAAAGAAAATTGATACAATTACGAGACAATGCGATGTAAAACATCATAATGAAGGGTGATTTTCTGAAATAAAGGTGTAATTTATGAAAAATGCCATTGTGAAAAACAGCTTTTTGAAATGGAGCATAGTGAAATAAAAAGGTACACTATAATAGAGAAATTACTTCCTGAAAACTGACACAATAAACATTTGATAATAGAAAGACAAAAAAAATTACAAAGACATACAGAACAACTGCAAATGATGTGTCATTTATGTTTCTTTTAGTCTGGGACTTGTGTTCTTTTATTGGATTTCGAAGTATTAACAACATCCATTCAAACTTTATTTTTTTAATTTTGAAGTTTTTTTCTTTCAGTAAGGTTTTTTGACTGCAATTATCCTCCATACCATGTGTGAATTCATCATGGCCTTGTTCATTGTCTTCATGAGACCTTTATTTTATCTTTATTTTATTGTACTTTGTGTAATTGTTGTCTTGCTTCTTTAAAGCTTTATCTTTATCCAGGTGCTGCAACATGTAAATTCTCCAGGTGAGAGATCAATAAAGTTTTTTTTAATCTTATGTCAAACTCTGAGGGATAGAGGACTCATTTTCAATATAAGATAAGGTAGACTTTATAAGCAACTAAATCAATTAAAACAAGAACAGCTGGAAGTAAAATCAGATTAAATTACAAACCAGAAATGCCCCAGGTATAAAAATAAGTCAAGTTTTATAATAATAATAATAATAATACCTTTAATTTATAATGCACTTTACATATAAAATCTCAAAGTGCTACAATGCATTTAAAAGAAATACTTTAGAAATGGTAAATATGTTAGAGCTTAAATAAGAATGTCTTCAGCCCTTTCTTAAATGACTCCAGGGACTGTGGGGCCCTCAGGGGTGGTGGTAATGTGTTCCACAGTTCAGGAGCAGCTGTCTGGAACGCTCTATCACCCATTGTTCTCAGGTTGGATCTTGGAGTGCACAGAAGGTTGGTATTAGTGGATCGAAGTTGTCTGGAGATGGTGCGAAGGGTTAGGAGTTCTGAAAGATAGTCCGGGGCATGTCCATGAATGCACTGGTAGGCAAGCAAACAGATTTTGTACTGGATGCGTTTTGCGATTGGAAGCCAGTGGAGGTTACGGAGGACAGGTGTGATGTGGGCCTGTTTGGGCGTCCTCGTCAGGATCCTAGCGGCGGTGTTTTGCACGTGTTGAAGCTTTAGGAGGCTTTTTGCTGGGATCCCGACGAGGAGGGCATTGCAGTAGTCCAGCCTGGAGGAGACAAAGGCATGAACCAGCTTCTCAGCATCGGAGAGGGAGAGAGTGGGACGGAGTTTTGAGATGTTTTTTAGATGAAAAAATGAAATTTTACAGAGATTTTGTATGTGGTGTTCAAATGACAAATGTGGGTCAAAGATGACTCCCAAATTTCTTACAGAGGAAGAGAGAGGAATGGAGAAATCAGAGAGTGAGATAGCAGAGATGGGAGAGGATTTGAGCTGGTGAGGGGTCCCTATGAGAATGGCTTCAGTACAACTCTTTATGTTATTTCAGGTTGCAGGTACACAGTGACTTAAAAAAATGGAGTAAAATATCAGTCTGTGAGAGGTGTTGCTATGATTTTGATACATTTTAACCTGATACTTGGAGTAAAAACCTATACAAAATGTATATAAATATGAGAAAATGCTCTGTATAGCACCATTACAAATAGGGATTGCCTGAAATAAAAGTGTCATTTATGGAGAAAAAAAAATCCATTATCACATTGTTTTATGACTGGTTTATGAAACAGGGCATGATTTACTATGATAAGATTTCTTGTTTAAAGTCAGTAAAAAATACAAAATAAAGAGACAGAAAAATGCCACAAATAAACACAGACTGACTGCAAAGAGACACAAATTCACTACAGAGACAAAAAACGTAATGACTATAAACAAAACAGCTACAACGAAATGCAAAATGACAACCATGAGAAGACAAAAAAAACTACAGAGATGCTAAACAACTGTCAATGATGTGTCATTTATGTCTCTTTTAGTCTAGATTTTAGCCTGATCATTTGAGTAAAAGCTGAAAGAAATTAGTATAAATGAGACAATGTTCTGCATAACATCACTGTGAATAGGGATCGTCTGAAATAAAAGTGTAATTTCTATTATGAAATAAAAACTGATTTATGAAACAGAGTATAGTGAAATAAAAAGGTATACTACAATACAGAAATTACTTCCTAAAATGTGACACAATGAACATTTGATAATATTGAAATAAGCTTCAGTATTTTCTTGAACGACTCCACAAATGAGCATTTTTCATCATATTTTCAGTTTATTTGACACTGAGCAAAAAGGTGGCTGTTAATAGTTTTTGTTGGAAGGTCAGTCAAAAAAAAAAAACACAACAAAGAGACAGAAAAGTGCCACAAATAAACACAGACTGACTGCAAAGAGACACAAATTCACTCCAGAGACATAAGACATGATGGCTACAAACAACAGCTACAAAACCTAAAGAAAATTAATACAAATATGAGACAATGCTCTGTAAAACATCGTTATGAATAGGGATTGTCTGGAATAGAAGACGGACTGCAAAGAGACACAAATTCCCGACAAAGACATAAAACATGATGACTACAAACACAACAGCTACAAAGAAATGCAAAATGACTACCATGAGAAGACAAAAACTACAAAGAGATTCAAAACAACTATAAATGATGTGTTATTTATGTCTTTTTCAGCCTGGGGGCCTTTTACATGAGTTAGAATGTTCAGTGATCCCTCCCTATTTGTGACATTAGCCTCAAACCTTGTACCTGTCAGGGTTTGAAGGAAACTGTTCAACGAAACAAAGACATTATAAAACTACTCTAACGCAGTTTCACCTGTGATGCCTTCAATTGTGAGGAGGTTTGCATCCAGGTGTCCGTACTCTTGGCAAAATAAAGCTAATTGGCAGAAGGACATGTTTTAATCAAGAGAGTAATCCTAACTACACTTATAAATGCATGAATGTGCTTTTTCAGTATGGTGCTACAGCGCTTTCTGTTTACTTCCAGAAAGTAGGATGAAGATTGATTCAGTGCTGTCAGTGGTTTCTTGTGGATAAATGGAAATACTTAGCTATGCCAGATCTTACAGTGGCCAACTGTTAATGTTTGTTCTTGTGTTTGGCTGCAAAAAACAGCAACTGTTGGACTATATTTCAAAAGAGCTGCTGAAAGAATTTGGCTGCATTAGTGTGTTGATTTAAGAATTTCTGGATTGTCACAAAGTATCTGAGAAAAGAAAGATGGTCTTTGATAAAATGCTGGTTGTGAGTGAGTTTACACAACATGCAGATTCAGTAAGTGCTCCACCAGATGTCAGTGCTGCTCAACATAACAATGACATGTAACTACACATTAATAACAAACTGAGGTCCCCCATTTTGTTTACCAGTAAGACAGAGTGTCTCTTATATGACTTAGCACATATTATACACAAGCATTTTACTTATTTAACATAATAGTGTTATGACAATGTTAGATGAATAGTCTCACACATCCACACATATGTATATATACAATTCTATACCTCTGAGGCTGCAAATTGGCATAGTGCATGTCCTTGCCCTTAAGCCTCTAAACTCTTACACTAAACTTAATCTAGACTTTCATAGTCAGTATAAACTTTAAAACAGGTATTTCAAGGTGCATATTAAAGTAAGAACCGGTTTGTTTTTAAATATGACCTCCCTGCCCATGTCTTAACCTCAAAACATGACATCGACTTGCTATGGAACTTCTCGTATGATGAAAACCCATTTTGCTAAAAACTTGGAGGTGTAAAGTTAAAGCTGTGAAAACAAAAGGTCATTCTTCAAGTATAATACCTAAGACTCAGCACCTAAACTTTAACCTAAGCTTAAATCAAGTCTTCACACTCAAATTAATGATTGTTTGGGATTTGCTTTTTGTCCCCATAAGGAGTCCCCACAATGTGACTGTGTGCTTTCTGTCCAAGCAACACAAGAAATACAAGTGCTGCAGCTAAATGTGTAACCCAACCCTTACTTTAACCCTAGTAATGTGATTCTGTGTGATTCTAATCTGGTCTAAACACTCAAACAACCATCTAATGTTGCAAAGACCACACTTGCCTTTGTGGAGGAGCCCATCTGCACTGTACTCCCTCACCAAGCAAACTTCAGGTTTCCCAATATGCAGTCTTCAAGGATCTGAGATGGACACTCAACAGAGACAATCAACAGCAAAAAGGTCAAGCAGAAGATGCACATCCTGCACCAGGAAGTGCAACCTGAAGGCAACTTTAGAAACCTTCAGAAACTGTTGATTCAATAATTCACTCTGTTCTCTGCACTTCAGCTACTGTCTGATTTGGATCGGCCACCAAAAAAGACAGACACCACCTGACAACGGACAGTCAGGACTCACATGAGGTTTACCTGGCTTCTACCCAGGACTTCTACATGTACAGAGTCAGAAAGCAAACAGGTAACATCACTGCAGACCATCACACCTGTAGACAACCTACATAAACGTCCCCCTTCTGGTTGGCGGTACAGAGCACTGAACACCAAAACAACAAGTCACCAAAACAGTTCCTAGTCACAGACCATCGCTCTGATGAACATTTAAATCTGTCAAGAACAACTCATTCTGAACCCCAACACTGAACCACCGTATTTACTGAATATCAACTATTCACAAAGTCACACAGAAAAGCTGTTCAGAAAATCATTTTCCTACCTCAGTTAGATTAGGTGTCACTAACTTCATCTTGATTGTTACTCTGCCAAGGAACGGTGGAGTTGTGTGACGATTGGTGTTCGTTTGTCTGTCTGTCTGTTTGTTAGCAACATTACGCAAAAACGGAATAACAGATTTGGATGAAATTTTCAGGGAAGGTCAGAAATGATACAAGGACCAAGTGATTAGATTTTGGCAGTGATGAGGCTTATAGTCTGGATCCACGGATTTGTTAAAGATTTCTGTATTATTGCGAGTTAGCGGCCCGGCATCACTGTAACCATGACAACAAGTGAACACTACATCAGCTGCCTGCTGACGATCACATGATTGTGATCCTACTACAAATCCACCACTGTGGACTTATCAGGACTTATCCATCGGAAATGATACAAGGAACAATTGATTAAATTGTGGGGGTGTTTCTGAGTCCCATCAATTCCTGCTGCCTGCTACATATTTAGGTTTTGTGATTCAGTATCTGTACATAACATACACATGCATAACACGAGTCAGTGTAAGGTCATTATGTTTGTGGGTACATCTATATTAAAAGGCCACATTCTATGTTGCTGTGATTTCAGCCATCGGAAATGATACGACTGAGCAGCTCAGAATACTGTGCTCTCTGAGTGCTTCTCTTGTTTATTAACTGTATTTGCATTAATCTTTGGTTTACTTTAAACATGCTCTTACAAATATCTACAGTTGGACATAATAGTTTTACAATAACTTTCCCTCTGTAACCTGTGGCCCCTGTTTAAATACACCTGTGAGTCATATTCCATGTATTTATTCACATGCTCGGCCAATAAAGGTGATTCTATTCCTGATCATTTACATAACGTAGTGTCTGGCATCTGCCTAAAACTAATGTGAACCTCTGAACCCCGAAACAACCATTTGAAGGTGTTTCCTAAAGTGAGGACCAGCTTTTCACAAATGTCCTCACTTGGTATTGAAACTCACAAAGGTCCTCACAACAGATGCACAAGCGCACACACATACACGCACACACACGCACACACACACACACACACACACACACACACACACACACACACACACACACACACACCACACATGCATACGTACGCAGTGATAATATAGAGTCATGTTTGTCTATGAGTCTTTATTTGTGTTTTTCATAGAGAACATTTAAAATGCTTCATACCCCCACAATAACTGACATCACTTCTCTGCTTTATAACACTGACACAGGAACAGGAACATGTACACAAGTACACAAACACACAGTCACAAATTCGGCCCATCTACAGTGTTTTACTTCCCAAACAAAAATAAAAACAAACAAAAAACATGAACAAAAAAACATGAGACCCCGAGGACACACAGCCAAGGCCTGTCCCACTTTACAAAAAACAGTGCAGTAGCAAAGGAACGACCACGTCTACAAAAGTAACAAAAATTACCATACAATCTATTGTTGTGGAAGTGCTTGTAATTTTGGAAGTTTAGTACTTTTTTCTTTTTAAAGGATATCAATATCAATGCCTAGAAAATCACCAGTAAAAATAGCTCATCTCTGTAAAAATGTGCTAGCAGGACAACCCTTGGCTGTGGATTTTTTTTTCTTTGTCACAAACTAATCTTTTTTTTTTCTTTTTCTTTGAAACCATTTTCAACTTGTCTTCAATACAACAACAATAACACTGTTTTTCTTCTTAATACAAATATGTACAGAGACTTCCACTTGTTTCAAAATAATGCCCTGCACACTGATGCGTTATCTAGGGATGAATGACGATGACGTTCTTCAGATTTCCTTCACAGAAACTGTCCATGCAGTTTGGTACCTGAATCGACAGAATGAGATCACAGTTTCTTTAGCCTAACAAAAAGCTCGTCGTTTGTTTTTTTTTTGTGTGTGTGTGTGTGTGTGTGTTTGTGTTATGTCTGTCACAGAATTGCCTCTTGCCTGCATGTAAAAGACACATTTATTTATACAGAGTAAAACCTGCCCCTCCGCCACGAAAAAGTAAGACTAGATCTAGATCCAGACCGAGTGTTTTGAGCAGTATTAGAACCAGGTGTAAACATACCCTATCTTGAAATGAGTGGAGTGAGAAAGGCACACATGTTAAGACCACACATCTTGGAGACTACAGCAGGGGAGGTGGTTGGTTTGGGGGGCGGGGGTCTTTTGGTTTTGCTCAGCTTGATGAAAAAGTGCCACTCAGCTTGACATTTCTTTATCGTGAGTCATTTTCTATGCGGTGCGCCCTGCTCGTGACAGGTAAAAGGTGCCCCCCCCACCCCCCCAATAATAAAACCTTAAACACACACCTGGATTTTGGTGCAGACTGGTTTCCCTGAAAGTTTAATTTCATCCCAGGTGCTTCAGGGGGGAACTGAACCCTGACCAGTTTGTTGTTCCTTTGCTATTTAGAATAATAAAACTCCTCACTCCATCACTCAGTACTTTTATGTAAATAAGAAAACATACAGTGCGTGGGCGCAGAACCGACCGTGGGCTGCGTTCACTTTCTCAGCTGACATTTTTGTGAAAATGCTATGCTTTCATGGCCTCAGTGTTATTCATTTACATACCTCAGTAGACAATTTCATCAAGCAGTTTAAAAGGGGTCATGCCATATCAAATAAGTTAGGAGAATATTCACAGTCTTAACACTCTCGGGTAGTATTCTCGTGCATTTTCAAGAGGAAGAATACGCTACTTTGTTAACCAAATGCATCCAAACTATCCTTCCTGAGGAAAGGTTAGACAAGACGTGAACGACAGAGGGGAGTGGAGCGGTGGAGGGTCGGGGGGAGGTGGGGGTTTAAAAGTCATAAAAAGCTTTGACATTCTTTTGAGTGACGGACACGTATTTATGCAACAAACGCCTCCTCCTAAAACAAAGGGGAGATAGTGTAGCCTGGCAAATCAATTTCCCACTCCCACACACTCATCTCATTTCACACGAGGCCTTGATCCAGCCGCTGCTATCGCCTCTAGCTTCAGCTGACTGGCTGACCTATGGCATTGCTCTGTTCTGCTTTAGCAGCTCTCCCCGGTCACCTGAGAACCAAACTCTGCTTCCTGTCAATCTCTTTTGGTTTTTTTGTTTGGAAAAAGAATGTACCACTTCCTTTTTAGAAAAAAAATACATTTCAAACCCCCTGAATCAAACACGTCTCTATCCGACGCAGCCTACAGGTGGTTTATGTCTATGTGAACAGCAACAAACAGGTGGGACAACGCTATTGCCCGTGATCTATCTATTGGGGTTCTCACAAGTCAAATGCTGGCATTTTCAACGGTTATTCAGAAAGTGCACAAAGGAGTTTCATTCTACATTGGCTAAAAGCACATTTACAACATGCCTTTGACATCAACAAGGGTATCATACTGTACACCACAGCAGCTGCGACGCATCACTCAAAGGCAGGTTACACTAAAGTCTCCTACTTGCTTGTTTCATTACATTAGAGAGCTCACAGCGAGCAGGCCTTGACCATTAATAGTACAATAACTGCACAATGTCGCTAAACACTATGTGCAGAACATTATTCAGAGGCATCATCATCATCTTTTTCTTTTCTTTTTTCAGTTTTTTTCCCATTTACTATACATGAACTCACATGACACTTAGGAACAAAGAGCCAACCATCTAGTTTCAAATTGACATGTCATTTCTCAGATTCAGTAGTACAACAAACAGTAGATATTTTTTGACAGTTCTGGATCAAGGACAGACAGGTAAAAGAACTCAAAGAAAGAAAAGGAAACCTATGAGAACATTTCCAAAGTACTGTATCATCAACAATGTGCCTACTTTGCCTTCAGCTTGACTGAACGGTATGTTTAAAGCCACAGTTGAGCAGGTCTTAGTGATATTAAATAAGGTGTAACTGCCTCCTATTGATAACGCCCCCTCACATCTCTTCTAAACAGCTAGTGATCCTTTGATAAGGTAATACAAGAGAAGAAGAAGAGCAAGTCAACAATTACACTGGAAAAATATATATGTATGTTTATATTCATATATATAGCATCTTTAAAATCTATTTATACAGAATGTATTTATAGTGTACTTATGGCCATCTTGGCAGAGAAATAAAGGCATCTGAAACAATCACCACTCTCTTGATGCCGTGGTCTTCTCAGGACCAGACATTGTTACATTGCAGAAATGCGAAGAATCAGGAAAGAAAGTGAGTTCTCTTCTTCTGTTTTTTCTCTCAGTGGCACTTTGTGCATCAAAAAATTAAAATCTAGAGTAAGGCTACAAGGGTGTGTATGTTTATCTGATAGAAGTTTGTCAAAAGGAGGCCATCCTACAGTATCCTCTAGGGTTGGATATGTCGCTGTGTTGGTGTGTTTTAGACCCATACATCCAGACTAAAACACTGCTGGAAACGGAGCTCTATACGTGTACCATTGTACTGATGAAAAGAATAAATAAGAATTTGTTTCAAAGAAAATGTCTTAATTAAGCAGCCATGGTACATCACAGAGGTTTTGGGTGAGCCGGTGCTGGCTGCTACAAAGCGCTAGGGAGAGGTAACGTTTTCAAACTATTGTATTTTTTTTTTACGCTTTTCTTCTCACCCGACAAAAGCAAACACACAGAGACCGGATAGCAACAGAACAGTGATTGCTTTTGTTGGGTTATTTTTACAATCAGCTGCTGGTATGTCTCGGTATTAGCAATCAAACAGTATTTGTATTGATTTTGTTTCTTTATTTAAATATTAGCAGTGGATCTTTGAGACTACTCAGACTCAACCGTCACATCACGCACATAAATAACAAAATAAATATACAGCCATATCAGTCAATTTCTTTCATATTATTAAATAAATAATAAATACATACTTTTTTTTTAACTTCTCAGCAGTGGCTTTTTGAGTGTAGCAGTAACAGAAATAGGAACACAAACAAAAAGGGAAAAAAAAAACAAGAACAACCAAATAAAAGTTTTTTCTTGTTGTAAAATTATCAAAAGAACAAAAAATGTGTCATTATAAAACATCTGCACTTAAAAAAGGCTTTAAAAAAGTACTCCAAAACAAAATATGCCTTGTCAGTTATCTATATAGATTCTTAAAATATCGAGACATCTGCAAATTTGACCATGATAATCAGTAAAGATGCATTTTTTTCGTGTTTGTGTTTTACAAAACAAAGTTAATAAATAGATTGCTTCAAATAAATAAACCTCAATAACATAAATGGCAATAAGTTACAATTTAAAAGTTCACAAGTTTAAATAATTCATATATAACAATAATTATTGTACCACAAAACTATTCATTGAAATGAAGTGCAATTCCTATGTCGATAAATACTATTGATATGACTAACTGAATTTGAAATGAGTGCACACTATTACTATTATCATTTCAGTTTAAATTAAAAAAAGGGGGTAAAAGGGTTAATCTGCTGCTTTTTAAAACATGATATCATCTCTTCCTGGATCTGTCTCGTGATTTTTATATCTCCGCTGACGTCTTTGCTGCGGTAAAACCACCCGAAGCAAACACACCTTCAGTTTAGTGCATGCTTCGTATTGCTGGGGTGTGTGTGGTCGTGGGTCGGAGAGCTTTTCGAAGCCACAGTGAATGCTACGGGACGGCCATGATCAGAGTCTTCTCGTCCCCGCCTTCCTCCACGTCTTTACGGCTGAAGCGAAGCACTATTTTGACCGGCGCAACGGTTAAAAACCCTCTCCAGAAACAGTTAAGGACACAAAAGAGACAACAGGTAAACACACAGCATATTATCAAAACCCCCAGATAACAGTTTCTAGTAACATTATTCTTCTTTTCCATCCATTCTGACTGAAGGAATCGGTTTCCTCCGACGAGATCCCAGCAGCAGCATGGTGTGGATTTTGGTCCGCGTCACTTTTCTTCAACAGAGTGCTCCCTGGGTTGATTTTTTTTTAAGTTGCTGTTTATTGAAGTAACCTGAATTCCCTTTTTTGTTTTTGAATCATATTTCAATATATTGTAGAGTATTTCAACATCTCTCCTTCATCTCTCCATCTCCACCTCCGTCACACTTTCTGCGCTTCAGGACAGTTCTGCGTTTTCTCTCCGTCTGAGTGTGTCGAGCCTCAGACTTTGATGCCCTTCACGGCTTTGTTGATGCTCTCCAGCAGCGCCTTGTTCTCCGGGCTCTGGAAGCAGTCCTTGTTGGTGTACATGTCGGTCAGGGTGCTCACGTAGCTGTCGAAGTTCTGCTCAGTGATTGGCTCCTGCTGTGGTGCAAACGACAACCAATCGCAGCTGAGAGGAGCAGCAAAAAAAAAAAAGAAAACCCGAAGGGGCCGAGATTGACCTCGAAACAAATGCAGTGAAATGAGTGGAGAAAGTGTGGTCGAGGACTCACCATGTGTGGCAGGCGGATATTGGCCAGGCTGCGGATCAGGGCGCGACTCAGGCCGGACAGCTCCATGAACAAAGCCTCGTTCTGCTCCTCGATCATTTTGTTCTCGTGCTCGATGCTCTTCAGGTTCTTCTCCATGGAGGAGATCTGGAAACCACACAAACGGTTTCATTCACAGCACTTTGGGTTTAAGGTTGTCATTTAACCGCAACATATTTTACAACATTTTTCCATGTGCCCACAGGTGTTGACCCTACATACTTGAGATGTGCTCTGGGTAAACACAAGATTCCAGATTTTATTTTTTTATTTTTACTCCGCCAAGGAATGTGGCAGAGTTCTGTAATGATCGGCATACATTTGTCTGGCTGTCTGTCTGTCTGGCTGTCTGTCTGGCTGTCTGTCTTTTAGAAACATTACACGAGTTGCAGAAGCTCCACTCCTTCATCAAAACCAGCAACAGCTTCAATGTAGGTCCTCAGACTTCCAGTGACGTTTATTCTTTTCTACTCCGCCAAGGAATGCGGCAGAGTTCTGCGACGATCAACGTTGGTTTGTCTCTCTGTCTGTCTGTCTGTCTGTGTACAGAATTACTCAAAAACGGATTAACGGATTTGGATGACATTTTCAGGGAAGGTCAGAAATGACACAAGGACCAAGTGATTAGATTTTGGCAGTGATGCAGCTTATAGTCTGGATCCATGGATTTGTCAAAGATTTCTGTATCATTGAGAGATAGCAGCACGGCGTCACTGTAACCATGACAACAAGTGAACACTACATCAGCTGCCTGCTGATGATCACATGATTGTGATCCTACTACAAATCCACCACTGCAGACTTATCAGGACTTTTCTGCAGAAATGATATAAGGAACAATCAATTAAATTGTGGGGGTGTTTCTGAGTCCCATCAATTCCCGCGGCCTGCTTCAGATTTAGGTCACGTGATCCGGTATCCGTACATAATGTACATATGCATAACACACACCTGTGTTCACAGCAAGGAAATTTTTTATTAAAGATTTCATCCGTCGGAAATGATACGGTGAGTGAGCAGCCTTGGTGGAGTACTTCCCTCTCTGAGTGCTGTTCTTGTTATTCATGGACTCAAACACCGGTAGTGGTGAAGCCAAGACTCAGGGGATGTTATCCTTAATTGGGGATGAAGAATTAATGAACAATGGATTTTGCACCACTGGAAACCAATAGCCACCTAAAACCAAATCAAACATCTAACCCTTCAGAACCAAACTGGTGTCAGACCACATTAAAACCAGCCCAAAACCAATTTCTAACCAGTATAAAACCTAATCCAAAGCCTTGGAGTCAGAAGACACAGAGACAGTTAAAATTCCTGCAGTTCAATCAAGAAGTCTCTGAATATTTGTCATGGAACTGTTGGTCCAAGCTGAGTAACTAATGGTGAACAAGGAGCACAGCCCATTTAATTTTTTTTTTTTTTTTTTTACAGAGTATCGTAACTATTTTGGATTTAAAAACAAAACGTAACACAAAATTTATATATATATATATATATATATATATATATATATATATATATATATATATATATATATATATATATATATATATAAATAAATAAATAAATAAATAAATAAAAAAATGTTGGAAAATCCATCGATTTTGTCTGTTTTTGACCGTTAGCTTAGCATAGCTCTGATAAATGGGGCTATTTTTGCATTTTTAAGGTTTTTTAGAGTGTTAACTTGAACAAACCCCCACAAATAGGTGTTGTCTCAAAGTCATTGAAAACTTATCTACAAATATACACAACTGTTCAAAAGTTTGGGGTCACCCAGACAATTTCATGTTTTCCATGAAAACTCACAGCTTTATTCATGTGCTAACATAATTGCACAAGGGTTTTCTAGTCATCAATGAGCCTTTCAACACCATTAGCTAACACAATGTAGCATTAGAACACAGGAGTGATGGTTGCTGGAAATGTTCCTCTGTTCCCCTATGGAGATATTTCTTTCAAAAATAAGAACATTTCTAAGTGACCCCAAACTTTTGAACAGTAGTGTATGAAATTATACAAGTTAATAGAAGCTACTATTTCTTTGCTCAAGCATTTTTTTAACCCCTCTTCTTTTTAAATATAACTGAGCGTACCATGTGTATGAGTATTGTTACAGACTGAAATCTGGCACACTTGTTGACAAGAAGCTAGAAACCGGTAAATGTAATATTTTACGAGTTTTATAATTTATATTTAGTGCAGTCATTGTGAAACACACAGTGAAGAAATTGAGTTCTTCTCGCCCCACATTTCCATACAGATAAAAACATGCATACAGGATTTAAAGCTCCCACACATCTGGTATAATGATGCACACATATAAACGCACCGGCTGTGTAAATATTCTGCTCTTTATGCAGATTATATGACCTCAACTACATGGCTGAAGGATTCACACAGGACCCCTCATGCTCTTTGCTTCTCTTATTCTTGGTGGATTTTCTAGATATATTGTTTTATAGCCTTTCTGTGTCTCTAGAATTAAATGGTCTGGAGGTTTTGCTGATGATAGTCCTTCCAAACGTAAAATTTTCATTTGCATTTTCCCTCTGTTTTGCATTTTCAAGCGTCTGATTTTATGTGGTGGTGTGAGGGCAGTTTTCTATTGATATTCTGTGAAATTACTGCTGTTTTAGGAAATATTTTAGCTTATTGAAAATAAAATTAAATACATTTGTGAGCTGTGTTTTATGATTTAGATGTTCAGAGTGTCTGGATGTGATTCTGGTTTGTTATTGGATTTCTCAAGAACAAACTCTAGAATAACGCCTATCTTATCTTTTAAAGTCAGCAAATGTAACTTGGTGAGTGTGACGACATCGTTTAACAGTAGCATGAGGAAAAAATGGTTATAAATTCAGTGAACTGACAGAAAAATGTCACTAATTTTTATCTACAGTTTCGCCCTTCAGACTAAAGTAGAGCCACTAGCAGTAAAATCCTTGAGTGTACTGAAGTGAGCAATAATGAAATAATATATCAAATGTTCCTTTAACCCTCTGAACCTCAAACACTTTCTGAGTGTCTTCTATTCCTGTTGCAGTTTTACTCACTGTGGTCCTGCACCTCTATGGAAACAGAACAACTGTGACTAGAAGGAGATTAAACTCTGAAATGTCTTTTATGAAGTATGGCACAGTTATAATGCTATAAACCATTAAAAGACAAAACAATAGATGAATTAATTCATTTAAAAACTCCACATGTTCAACATTTTTTAAGTCCACACAGGTGTTACCAATACTGGAAAAATACATTATACACACACGCACACACACACACACACACACACACACACACACACACACACACACACACACACACACACACACACACACACACACACACACACACACACACACGTATATATAATTATTACTCTGCCAAGAAATTATGTGACGATCGGCGTTGATTTGTCTGTTTGTCTGTCTGTTCGCAACATTACTCAAAAACACACTAACTGGATCTACGGATTTGTTAAAGATTTCTGTATGGACTTCTGGTGGATTTGTAGTAGGATTGCAATCATGTGATCGTCAGCAGGCAGCTGACGTAGCGTTCACTTGTTGTCATAGTTACAGTGACACTGTGCCACTATCTCACAATGATACAGAAATCTTTAACAAATCCATGGATCCAGACTATAAGCTGCATCACTGCCAAAATCTAATCACTTGATCCTTGTGTCATTTCTGACCTTCCCTGAAAATTTCATCCAAATCCGTTAGTCTGTTTTTGAGTAATATTGCGAACAGACAGACAAACCAACGCTGATCGTCACATAACTCCGCCGTGCTCCTTGGCAGAGGAAAAAGAGATTTTGAATAAATATCACGATTTTAAGTTTAGATTTGGTTCTGACATTTGTTTTCATGTTGTTGGTTTTGATAAATGGTGTAATTTGGGCTATTTTTTTTAAAGGTAACATATCTTTCAAAGGTTCAGAACTGATGACCTTAAGTCTCAAAAATGAATTTTAGATTCAATACTTTTTTTAAAAAAAAAACACCAGTGTTTAAGCCCACTGTGGATTCACTAAAATGACAACAACGCTCACCTGAGTCTGCAGGTTCACCATGTCGGCCTCCATCTCGTTGTTGGACTCATTGAGGTCGTTTATCTCCTTGTTGAGCTGCTTGATGTCCTCATCGTTGTCCAGAACTAAAGCAGCAGACAGACAGTGGAATCATCAGAACAGAAAAGGAACAGAGGGACAGAAGCTTGGTATCTGGTCTGTACATTTTCAGTTTTATCTTTGCTGAATTAATTTATTTAAACGCATATTCTGTACCTATGATCCTAATGAATTCCTACTATACTAATCTCATGAATAGATTCATTTCTCACATACATCTTGATCAGTCTGCCTCTCTACTGCACCAATAAAGCCAACCAAAGGACAAAAAAAAATAACTTTAAAAAAAAATTGTCACATTGTGAAGATTATATCTTATAGACACTGAACCCTACCGTTCAAAAGTTTGGGGTCACCCAGACAATTTCATGTTTTCCATTAAAACTCACACTTTTATTCATGTGCTAACATAATTGCACAAGGGTTTTTTAGTCATCAATGAGCCTTTCAACACCATTAACTAACACAATGTAGCATTAGAACACAGGAGTGATGGTTGCTGGAAATGTTCCTCTGTACCCCTATGGAGATATTCCATTAAAAATCAGCTGTTTCCAGCTAGAATAGTCATTTACCACATTAACAATGTCTACACTGTATTTCAGATTAATTTAATGTTATCCTCATTGAAAAAAACTGCTTTTCTTTCAAAAAAAAGGACATTTCTAAGTGACCCCAAACTTTTGAACGATAGTGTATTTCTGACATACATCTCAATCTATAAATACGTATCCTTACCGTCGCTGGCTCTGAACTTGGTGCTCAGGTAGTCCTCTGTGGGGAACTTGGCCTTCTTCTTGGCGTACAAGGCTCTGGGGCATCCTGAGAGGCTGGAAGTGACACAAACAGGGTCACTTGTTATATAATATAAGGTGAAGGTTAATTTTAATTAGGCGGTAAATGGCCACCTGGTGGGGATCCTAGCGTGGTGAAAGTCTTGAGGCTTCTATTGGTACAAGAAGTTTTGGACGTTGCACGAAACCACCAGTTGAGTGAATATGTGTTGTTCTTAATATCTCTGACTATCAAAAGTGTCACTAAATCCACTGAGAACACTGAACTTAGAGTGAAACTTGGGTCAAAGCAGCCGGCTGGTAATGTCCCACTGAAACTTTAACTAAGAACTATCTAGAACATGTTGAAACTGATCAATTTAAACCAGATAAGGTAAAAGAAAAGGCCACAAGAATGTTCTGTGTTTGTCACTTAAAGAATCTTTTTGGGAAGGACAGATTTTAAGCAATAAGACTGATACCACTCTTCTGTTTGTGCTGCTACTAGCTTAGCTTAGCATAGCAACAGTTAGCCGGTCCAACGTTACAGCTAAGTTAGAATTCAGCAACATTTTTACAAAATCTGAATGGACTTTTGAATCTTTTGTTGAACCCATTTGTCTTCAGATGTGTAAGAAAAGTTGAACATGACTAAAAGATTTAATTGAGATGTGCTCTTTCTGTTAAGTGGCAGCATAATAACAGATCACAACCTATGACAGAATAAAAGGTTAAAGTCTTTTGTGGTTTGAGTTCTGTGACCCGAGTCCACGAGTCTGCTTTAAATGAACATGTTTAACCTTGTGAACCCTTTTTTGTGTCATATTTTTACTCACTGTGGGTCCATTCTTAACTGCAATCTAAAGTCCTGCACCTCTATAGAAACAGAACAACCATGACTAGAAGTAGGAAGACCTCAGAAATGAGTATTGTGCAGTATGACACAGTTATAATGTGATCAATCCTGAAGAAAACCCTCCAAAAAAACCCTCAAATGTCTTTAATTATTCCATACAGTCCACACAAGTGTTACCAATACTGGAAAACAACTCTGGTTTATCCTATAGATATTTTACTGCTTACATTTTTAATTTATTTCCATGTTTATCTCCTATCTACTCTGTGTAAACTGCAAACGTTTTTAGTTTTTTTACACAATGTGGGTACTATTTTTGGATTTCTTTTCAAATCAAACACGTAGAATACAGTGATTTTTAATAAATAACACATTAAGTCTCAGATGAGGAATTCAAGGTCTGTTAGAAAATTGTAAAAAAAAACAAAACAAAACATATTGTCTCTGTCTTGACAGTTTCTGGCTCTGATAAATGATATCATTTTGTCATTGTCATTTTTAAAGCTTTGTGGGATTCAAACAAGCCTCTTTATGACACAAACTTGGATCTCCAATTCATTGAAAAGCCATCATCTACAAATATGTGAAATTATAAGATAACAGGAGCTAAACACATCTTTTAACCATCTTTTATTCTAAATATTACTGAGTGTACCCCGTGTGCAGTATTTTTCATGCTGAAATCCGACACAGGACCTCATAATTTTTAGTTTTTTACAGAATCTGGGTACTATTATGAGATTTTTTTTCAAGACAAACATGTAGAATGGAGTGATTTTTAACAAATATCACATTACGTCTCAGAAAATGGAAAAACAAAGCATATTGTCTCTGTTTTGACAGTTTCTGGCTCTGATAAATGATATAATTTTGGCATTTTTAAAGCTTTTTGGGATTCAAAAAACCTCTTTATGACACAAATGTGGGTCTCCAATTCATTGAGAAGCCATCATGTACAAATATGTGAAATTAGAAGTTAATAGATGCTACGTAAACACATCCTTTCACTCTTCTTTTAATCTAAATACATATATAATATAATGTGCTGTACTTTTGCATGCTGAAATGTGACTCAGGAACACAGAATATTAGTTTTTGACATTATCTTGTTCGTGATGTTTCATTTGTAGAATGAAGTGCTGAAATATCACCATTTGAAGCTTAGATTTGGCAGTTTTTTTCACAGAAATCATAACTGGATTAATTTAAGAGCTGTCAGAAATTTGCAAATCATGTTTTTACAGCATCTTGCTACGATAAGTGGTGTAATTTTGGCAATTTAAAAAACAAACAAACATGCCTTTCAAACCTGTTAGCAACTGACATGTTAGTTCCTCAGACTTTTGATTCCCGTCAGATGAAGCCTAAAGTCTGTTTTTTTACATGTGGAGAGGCGGAAACAGGCCAACTTTTGTAATTATTAATAGGAACGGTTAGCGTCTAGCTTACCTGCGGTGTGTGAGGAAGCTTCCGTTGGCGTGTCCGGAGCCGTCACACCCCGGCGTTGGGCAGGTGGGACCCTCTGTCTTGAAGGCCTTCCAGTTGAAGGGCGTCCCGTTCAGGAGGCCCTCCTTCTGCCGGCGGGCGGCCAGCGGACACCCGTAGGCGCTGCGGTGCGTCGCATACTTTCCGCTGATGTGACCCAAACTGTCGCATCCCGGCACCGGACATCTGCAGGGAACCGACGGGAAAGAAGAAGAAATAAAGAGAAGCGAGGAGGCACAGCGGTTAGACGAGGAGAATCCAAAAGAATATAAAAACTGTCGAGAAAGTTGAAGCACTATATTAAGTAAAAATGTAAAAATATACACTTTCTCTACATTTAATTCTTACATCTGTTTGACAAACTATTATCATTATTGTTAATATTACAATCAATAATATTGCTGGTATCAACATGCTGCTACAGTTTTGTGTGCAAATGCAATATGAAGCCCATGTATTTCTTTATGTTCTGTCCATGTACTCTACAATACTCTACATTCAGCATCAGTATCTGCAGTAAGTGTATTTTCCCATCAGTCAGGGCCTTTTTGTTTGATTCAATTACGGGGGCAGGTCACTACCTCTGCATATGATTTGCAGTGACTTTCCTCTTCTCTTTCCTCTCTTTATCTCTCTCTCTCCTCTCTTACTGCATTTTACTTTTACCGTCAGTCACGCTAAAAGCAGACATTATGGCTTTCTGAGCGGTACGAACTTTAAAAGCTCGGAGTCCTCCTGGTTGTCCTTGGTAGGAGTTTTAATTCCACTTTTCTTGGCACGCGGGCACCCAGAGAGACTGAAAACAGAAAGTATGGAGTTGATAACATAGGGCTGAAAGAAAGGTCTGGTGAAGTAGATTTGCTTGATAAAGGGTCAGAACATTATAAAGTTTTTACAAACCAAATCAACTCAAAGACGCCTAATAGGATCATGAGAAGGTGTGGAAATGTGTGAGTATGTGGTCCCTGTCTAATTCTACCGTGAACTAGTCCTCTCTGACTGACTGTGTGTGTGTCGGTGTGTGTTCATGTGTGTTTGTGTGTGGTTTTCGTGTGTGTTTTCGTGCTTTTTGTTACCTTCTGTGAGAGGCGTAGTTTCCTGTGATGTGACCGGAGCCGTCACATCCTGGAGTCGGGCATCTGTGGGGGGAAAAAAAGGCACCGGATTTAATACTTAGCAATAAAAAAAACAAAACAAAAAACACTGTCAAAAAACAAAACAAACAAAAAAAAAACCCCCAAAACACTGTGGTGGTCATGAAAATGGAATTATGACATGAGAGAATTTAATATTGCAAGAACAAATGGTTTATTTTCAGCAAACTCTTCAATGAGACACATAGAAAAACTTGTTTAATATGATATATCCCAACTTTAAACTTAGATTTAGCTGCTGAAATCATGACATGATCATTTTAATGACTGTCAGAAAGTTGAAACAAACAAATGAAAATGGATTTAAGCCATGAGAGGAATGGTCCGCTTGTTAAATCTATGTAAACACTGCTTGCAGTTCATCTGAAGCATCTCTGATTTTTTGTCATGTGGCTGTTGGTCACAGTTGAGTCACTTATAACTTTACAGTTGCATCCAGAAGCTCAGAATTTTTAGTTTTTTACAGCATATTTTTAGTGCAAATGGTTTGTTTTCTGCAATTTTTAAAAGAGACACATAGCAAAAAAGTGATTTGGATGAAATATCACCATTTTAAGCTCGGATTTGACATGACATGATTCATTTAAGGGGGAAAAAACCCAAACAACAACAAAAAACAATGTGGTAGTAATGAAAATGGATTTATGCCATGGCAGGAATGGTCTGCTTGTTAAATCTGTATAAACACTGCCTGCAGTTAATCTGAAGCATCTCTGATTGTTTTGTCATGTGACTGTTGGTCACAGTTGAGTCACTTATAACTTCACAGTTGCATCCAGGAGAGCAGATTTTTTTTATTTTTTTACAGAATATTGCTCGTACAAATGGTCTGTTTTCTGTATTTTTTTAAACGAGACGTGTAGAAAGACTTGTTTTATTTTAATGATCTATCCCAACTTTAAACTTAGATTTAGCTGTTGAAATCATGACATAATTAGTTTAATGAATGTCAGAAAGTTAAAACAAACAAAAAACAATAAACACAGTGGCAGTAATGAAAATGGATTTATGCCATGAGATAAATAGTCCGCTTGTTAATTCTGTGTAAACACAGCCTGCAGTTTATCTGACAAATCTCTGAATTTTTGTCATGTGACTGTTGAGTCACAGTTGCATCCAGGAGCTCTGAATTTTTAGTTTTTCGCAGAATATTGTTAGTGCACATAGTTTATTTTGATGTAGAAAAAAGTGATTTTGATGAAATATCCCAAATTTAAGCTTGGATTTAGCTTTTTTTCCCATTAAAATCAGGACTGTCAGAAAGTTGAAAAAACAAAACAACAACAAAAAAAAACCCCAACGTGGTAGTCATGGAAATGGAATAATGTCATGAGAGAAAAGGACCGATTGTTATTTCTGCTATTTTTGTCACTATTATGCATATTTGTTTTGAATCCAATCTCATTCAGGCTCTTTGCCGTTTAAACACTTCTTGTATCCATCTACAGGGAGCCATGAAAAGCTTGGTTTCTACTAAAGAGCTGTGCATACCGCAGACGTACGGTTTCATTTCGCATTTACATGAACTGATTGAAGTGAAAGCAAGCGTAGACGGAGCCAGGAAAAAACACCATGACAGATGCAGCAGCAGCAGCAGCAGCAGCAGCAGCAACAAAAGATAAGTTAACATCAGCAGAATGAAGCTTTGTGTTACTGGATGGTGTCGGTAGCGGCGCTGAAGTGGCAGTGAAAAGGCAGTGAAGGTGTACAGCAGACATACTTGAGTTCAGGGGTGTGGGCCGCCATGAGGGACCGAAGGCTCTTATCAGCGAGAGGACACCCAGACAGACTGAGAGGAGGAAGAGGAAGAGCCAAGGACGGGCGGAGGAGGAGGACGAGAAGGACGGAAGAAAGGGGACAAGGAGGATAAAAGCGAGGGGGGATTGAAAAGGAGAGAGGAGAAAAGATGTGAGTGAAGGGAAATCAAGAATGCAAGGCATACCAAGGTCATTTAGGAAGAAGAGGACAGACAGCAAGAAGTAAATTACTGATGCATATCAAAGTCAATGACCGTCTTTGCTTCCCGGCCTCACGCTACATTATTGCCTCTGGCATGTCAGGATCAAATAAAATATTTGAATTAGTCTTGGTGCGGCTGCTTTGGACCGGGCAGCAGAGGAGGAGTCTCAGTGGAGCTGCATTTCATATATAGAGCAGCAGATCAGTGTTTCAGCTCGACATACCTGCGATGGGACGCATAGTTTCCAGTGATGTGTCCGCTGCCGTCACAGCCAGGCGTGGGACACCTACAGAGGACAGAAAACACACAATGTTTCTGATTAAATGCCAGAATTACATTTTCTGAGAGGCTGCTTCACATTGGAAGTAATTAGCTCTGACGTATTTATTGCAGCGGGTTTTCATCAGGCAATAATCCACATTAGCAACAACAAACATTACATATGAAGGGTTTGGAAGCAGAGTGGTCTGACCCATTTTCTGTACGTTTTCAGAAAAATGGGTTCAAAGTTTTGTGTTTTCAAGAATGGTCTAACATTCACTGTAACACTATGTTTGGGTTGTGGGTTAGACCACTTCTCCACTAAAATCTAGACCATAAAATATTACAGAAATCACACAAAACTCAGATTTTTTGTGGGTTAGACCACTGCTTTCTGACCCCCTCATGTTATTCTGCAAGTTTTCAGTCATTTTTAATAATTTTCAGTGCATTCTGAACAGATATAAGTAATTTTGGACCATTTGTGAATTATTTTGAGAAGATTTTTACTACTTCTGACAACTTTTGTGTAATTCTGGACAAATTTTCTGCAATCTTGGATCATTTTCAAGTCATTTTCAACAGATTTTGAGTCATTTTGGATGATTATTAATCATTTGAGAGAAATTCTGACTAATTTTAGACTATTTTCATGTCATTCTGAACAAATTGTTGTTGTTTTAGATCATTTCTGGAAAATTGTCTGTAATTCTGGATCAAGTCATTCTGGACAAAATTTGAATCGCTTGAGATCATTTTTTTGAAACATCTTGGAGAATAAGGGGTTTGGAAGCAGAGTGGTCTGACCCACTTTCCGTAGTTTTTTTAGACAAAGAGGTTCATACTTTTATGTTTTCAAGAATGGTCTAACATCCACTGGAATGCAGTGAAAAATGAGCCCACAGTGAAGAAAAATGCAACTGGATCAAAAAAGAAAAAAAAAAACACTCAGAAACTGCCCTGGGTTCAGTGGGATAAACAAATAACAGCGTATTGGTTATATGTTCTTCATGTTTTCTCTCTGTACATAGAATATCTCTAGATAATTATATGTAAATTTGTCTTGTTTCCTGTTTATTTGGATGTTTGTGTTACAAAAAAAATTTGAAAAGTTGCAGTAAACTCGGGGGTTTCAGTTTGTCTCTTTCTTTCACACAATCCACTGGTTCAAGTTAATATTCGGTCCCATTATTGTCACTTTTAGCCCGTTGCTGTGTACAGTAATCTTGGTCCATCCACCACATAATAATAATAACTACTGTATGGATTGCATTGACATTAGTCTGTAAAAAGCTACGTTAGCTACATGTTTGCATGCTAAGCGTGGTAACTGTCCATCAACCTGAACCCTCCTCTTCTTAAAAACAGTCCCACATTTCAGCAAGAACAAAAATTTCTGTAACTACGAGGCTTTTAAAAGAAACAAACACAAAAAACAACAACAAAAACAATCACATTTTGCAGTATTACAGTATGAAACTCGAACTTTAAATCAAATGAAGTTCACATTCAGCTGTAAAAGACTAAAGTAAATCCCTTTTTGAGTGGTCTGTTCCTCTCCCAGCTTTAAACTCTCCATGCACAGATCCAGTGTTAATACATCTAATATATTTCAGCAATTAATAACAAATGAACATCTCCAGGGCCCAAGGTGACCCTCAAACTGATTCTCAGTTTAAAACCAAAAGGTGAACCTGAGAAATACAGCAAATTATTACATCTTGTGAAGTAGAATGAGATTAAGTTTTGCTGTTTGCTTGATAAAGTAATGAAACTATCCAGTGGCTGACCAGAGTCGGACAGCTCAGGTTTCTGGGTCTAATTTGGTGCAGACAGTGTTGTTATTACTGATAGAACCTCTAATAATACTCCAGCTCCAATAAACTGGACTTTAACCTGCTAAGCACCAGGACTGTTACAGGATTTCTTTGTCTTGTCACTTACGAGAGCAGCTCTTTCTTGGCATCCTTGGGCTGAAACTTGACCTTGAAGTTCGGGGTCGTGACCTCTCCGGGGTACTTCCTGTCCTCCAGACAGTCCTGCATCATGTCACAGTCCTCTGGGTCTGAGGAGACGTACGACTGGCCTGTGTGCTCCATCTGGAAAAAGATTCACAAACTCTTAACTGTGTTTGTGCTTTGTTTGAACGGTCCTGTTGTGTTGGTTGCAGGTTTGATATTTAAAGTAGGACTGGGACTTTAGCGTGTTAATTTCGATTAATTAATTACAGAAAAAATGACACATTTAATCCCTAATTTCTGCCACACCAGTAAAACTGACGAACACTCCAGCCCAGTAGGTGGCGGTAATGAACCTAAAGTCTGTTTTTAACCGTGAAGAAGATACACAGTAGAGATGTCAGCGACAAGTAAGTTTGATGAACAGTGAAGGAAGACGAGACCACATTGAGCTTGTTGGCCGGAAAGTTTCCTTTTAAAAATCTTCCTGATGGCAGCTTGGATAAAAGCCTGGTTGTGTGTAAATTGTGCAACAAAGAGTTTTCTGATCACTGCAGCACTTCAAGCTGACTGTATCACCTCAATGTAAAGCATGTTGCTGTTAGCATCAGAGCTAAAGTTAGCTATGACAGTCCTGGTAATGGCAAACAGTGTAAGCCATCCCATAATAGACCACTTTTCAAGACACTGAAGGTGCTTGAGTTTTCAAAAATTCTTAAATAGTTGAATATGATTGCTATAATTGGACTTTGAGCTTGCAGTCATCTGGGAATGTAGTAAACAGATGAAAAATGCAAATGAATATAAATGAAACAAACATTTTTATTGTTTATGTTCATGTATACACTATCAGTCAAAAGTTTGGACACACTTTCTCATTCAATGCTTTTTATTTATTTTTATTATTTTGTACATTATACATTAATACTGACGATTAACACTTTTTTGTTTACAACATAATTCCATATATATTCTTCTATAGTTGTGATGCCTTCAGTATTAATCTACAATGTACAAAATAATTAAATGAAAACCCTTGAATGAGAAGGTGTGTCCAAACTTTTGAATGGTAGGGTATATGTCTATTCATCGATTCGGTTGTCAGCCAAGATATATTTGAATTGAAAAACTTTGCTTATTGTGTCAAATATTGCTATTTGACAAAAATATGACTAATGGTGATTTATTAATTACAAAGTCTCCAATTGATTATTTTCTTTATCGTGTCCCACCACTACCTTTAAGGCCTTTTTTTGAACAATGACTTTCTCACAATAGTTTCCATGTTTGTATACAAGCAGAGAAACTTTGCAGAACAGCGAGTGCTCACAAGTCTCCAAAGCCCTTTTATTCTTTTGTCGACAAGTGATGTTTCCAAATGCAGAATGTCCTCATAAAAAATTTACATTCAAGGCCCTTTATATTTCTTTTGAAAAAGTTCAAAGGAGTAAAAATTAGCATATGCCAAATCCAGGATGGTGCAATGCACCTGACACACCACCTCTGTTACACAGTGCAATGTTTTAACTGTACAGTAACTCTCACATTTCAGTGAAATAAATGAATAATAGAAGGAGGAAAAGGGGACAGGAAATAAGGAACGGGGATTAGACAAAGACAAAGTGATGTAAACAAAGACTTTTTTTTAATTCAAAAAGCTTTGGGGCATTTTTGTCTGTTGTTATTTATGTTGCAATATCTCCTCTGTGACTAAAATCACAGGAATTAAAGCGAGTCTGCAGCTCGTCTAATTGCACTGACCTCGTCCAGCTCCTCCTCCCGCTGGCGGTTGGGTTTGGTGTAGTCCAGCGGCCCCTCCCACTCTTCCTGCTTGTAGCTCAGCAGGTTCGGCGACGTCATCCCGCTGCTTCCTCCGTGGTGCAGCGAGGAAGATGAGGAGGAGGAAGGGTCTGGGGACCGAACTCCGGGGCTGGTGCCGGACAGGCTGCCCTCCCGTTTGATGGGCTTCTTCATGCTCAGGTCCAAGGTGCCGTTTTCATCCACTTCAATGTCCATTTCCTGCAGAGAAAGCAGAGAATAATGAGAGCCGAGACAACATTCAGAACAAGGAAAGCACAGAGTGCAGTACTCCACCAAGGCTGCTCAGTCGCTGCATCATTTCCCACGGATAAGTCCTGATAAGTCCACAGTGGCGGATTTGTAGTAGGATCACAATCATGTGATCGTCAGCAGGCAGCTGACGTAGTGTTCACTTGTTGTCATGGTTACAGTGACGCCGTGCCGCTGTCTCGCAATGAAGCAGAAATCTTTAACAAATCCGTGGATCCACACTATAAACAGCATCACTGCTGAAATCTAATCATTTGGTCCTCGTGTCATTTCTGATCTTTCTTTAAAATTTCATCCAAATCCGTCTGTTTTTGAGCAATGTGGCACACAGACAGACAGACAGACAGATAAACCAACGCAGATCGTCATAACTCCGCCGTGTTCCTTGGTGAAGTAACAACTGATGTTACTGCTGAGGGTCTTTTCGAACTCCACAGTTATGGAGCCACAAACAGAGACTTTACTAAATAAATAACTCAATATATTTGAGTATGTACACTACCGTTCAAAAGTCTGGGGTCACTTAGAAATGTCCTTATTTTTGGAAGAGAAGCAGTTTTTTTTCAGTGATAATAACATTACATGAATGATAAATCCACTGTAGACATTGTTAATGTGGTAAATGACTATTGTAGCTGGAAACAGCTGATTTTTAATGGAATATCTCCATAGAGGTACAGAGGAACATTTCCAGCAACCATCACTCCTGTGTTCTAATGCTACATTATGTTAGCTAATGGTGTTGGAAGGCTAGTTGATGATTAGAAAACCCTTGTGCAGTTATGTTAGCACATGAATAAAAGTGTGAGTTTTAATGGAGAACATGAAATTGTCTGAGTGACCCCAAACTTTTGAACGGTAGGCTATATATACCTAACGTCTCCTCAGGTGCACTTCAGCGTCTATAAGATATAGTTCTGTACGATGTGACTATTTTTATCACACATTACAAACTTTAACTGTACAAACCCCAAAAATCACCAGTGGATTCTTTACAAAATCACCCAAACTGCACCGTTTATCAGAGTCAGAAACTGTAAAAACTCAATGAATTGTCTGATTGTGAAACTTTCTGATGGTCCTTGAACTACTCATCCCTAATGTGGACCAAATCTGAACTTAAAATTGTGATATTTTATCAAAAATTATTTTATTCTTCTATGTCTCTTTTACAAATTTTCAAAAAAATACACTGTTCGTAGCAACCAGACTCTGTAAAACGGGGTTTGTCACTAGTCGCATGACAAAAAGTTTGAATGTGAAAGAAAAAACAGTCTAAAAACTGAGCTTTCACGTGTTGAGAAGATTGATTTCCTCTTATTTCCACCTCGACCTGCCTGTAAAACTGCCCTCCAGCGTGTACCAAACAAGCGCTTATACAGTCAAACAGCAGCGTGATGCACTTTTGGTTTCAACCACCTTCATCCCTTAAGCACGTTAGTCATGATATCTAATGTAGCCGGCTGCCAGCAGCACAGTTCTGCTTCTCCCTGTGCTTTATTACGGAGCTGGCAGGTGAACAGAAAGCCGGGGCCGAGATGAGCCATGTTTCCAGCGTTCATGTAAAATGGCGCTCATATGGGCTGGTCAGGGGCCAGAAAAAATCAAAGGGTGAGGATGGAAGGAGAGGAAAACGGGAAGAGTTCCCAGAAACGTCCCAGGTTGATGAGCTCAGTGTTCCAGTGTTTCAATATTGGATTTCAACCGACTCCGGCTCTGATTCCAGATCAGTCTCCGGCTGATCTGCTCAGCTGAAGGCCCGCTCTTGGACTGACGCCTCGCCTGAACAACACCTTGCTTCTGCTCGGCTGCCAGAGACATTAATTTTCACTTTTCATCTTCCTAAAACCATGTCAGGAAATCGAAAAAAAAACGAAAAAAAACTGATGAAGCAGTCACTTTCTCTCCTCCGTGAGGCGAAAGAAAGGCTTTTAAAAATCACAATATGGGGGAAAGTGGTGCTCCAATTACACCTCCTGTGCACAGAGAGGGGAGAAGACGGGAGCGAGTGGGAAATAGAGAGGTATAGACGGAGGAAGAGGGAGGACCGGCGAGGAAAGGAGGGAGGAAAAAAGACAACAGAAGGAGATGTGAAAGGAAAATGAAAGAAAGAGCGGCGGGGGAGGAGGAAGAGAGTGGGAGATCCGTCCGGCAGATAATGAAAAAAGGCTACCTGGTGGAAAAGTAATCCAGGGAACTGGCAGTCAGCCAAATTCAATAACAACATGAAAAGTGTGTGGGATGGAGGGATGAAACGATGAAAGAGGACGGCAGAGGTGATGCAACCGAATCTCAACACCATCCTGACGCTGTAAACCAATGCCTCCTGATGATATATTCATGCAGAGTGGATGGGAGAGGAAAGGAGGAGAGGAGAAAAGACAAGGAAAAGACAGGAAAGGAAAGGAAAGAAAGACAAGGAAATAAAAGGAAAACAGAGAGAGGAAAGGAAACAAAAGAGGAGGAAAACTATAGAAGGGAAAGGAAAGAATAAGAAAGGAAAGGAAAAGAAAGTAAAGCAGAGGAAAGAATAAGAAAGGAAAAGAAACTCAAGGAAAGGAGAAGATAGAAGGAAAGGTATTAAAGGAAACGAAGCAAGAAGAGGAAAGGAAAGAAAATAAAGGAAACGAAAGGACAAAAAAGAAAAAAGGAAAGGAAAGAAGAGTAGAGGAAGGAAACAGGGAAATGAAATGAAATGAAAGCAAAGAAAATGAAGCAAAAGGAAAAGGAAACTAAAGGTGGTGAAAAAAGGAAAGGATTGGAAAAAAGAGGGAATAGAGGAGAGGAAATCAAAGAAAGAAAAAAGGAAAGGAGAGGAGAGAAAGGAAACAAAAGAAGAAAGAAAAAGAAACTAAAGGAAACAAAAGGAAAGGAAAGGAAAGAAAAGACATCAAAGGAAAAAGAGGAGAGGAACTGAAGAAGGGAGGAGAGAAGAGGAAAGGAAAGAGAGGAAAAGAAATGAAGGAAAGGAAAGGAAAGGAAACGAAGAAAAACAAAAGAGGAGGAAAAGAATAGAAGGGAAAGGAAAGAAGAAGAGGAAAGGAAAAGAAATTAAAAGAAAGGAAAGGAAAGGAAAAAGAGGGAAAAAAGAAGATGAAGAAGAAGAAGAAGAAGAAGAACACCTCACGATAGTGAAACCCTCCATACTTGTCTCATTTGCCTATAAACGGGGCACTAATGAATGTATTTATTGTTTTAAACTGCGACCAGCGGAGAACCTGATCTAAATGTTCTACCTTGCTCTGGGGTTTGGTGCTGAGGTTCTCAGGTTTCTCCCAGCAGCGGGTGGACAGGTTGAGGATGGCGGTGGCAGCCATGTGAGCAGCTTCGGCGTCGTGGGAGTAGTCGTAGGCCAAGGCGGAGCTCTTCCCGTAACCATGGAGACTGAGGCTGGGCGACGAGGACTTGGGGAACGAGGGCTTTGCTGAGGGAGGAACCAAAGTTGGCTTTAACAACAGTGGAGGAGGACAAAAATCACAGCTGAACCCCTTTTAGTGAAGTATACGGGCACGTAAAAAAGAAAAACACTTTAAATGTGAAAATACGGAAGAAAAAGAGGTTGGAGAACCAAAGTGAAGCTGCACCTGCTTCTTATCTTTATGCTAAGCTAAGCTAACAGATCCCACTTCATTCGCTTTTAAATTCTGGTTTCTGCCTGTATTAACCTAATAAACAACACCAGCATCAGAATAAACACAGAGAAAAGTGTAAAAATCCAAGAAGATGTGCTTTAATTTAACCCTCTGAACCCTCGAGCAGTTTCTGGGTAATCTGTCACATTTCTACTCACTGTGGTCTCATTGGCTGTTGTTTGGATTAAATATTGCAATATTAATCTTAGATTTTTGACAAAAAATATCTTTCTGACAAAATCTCCAGTTTCTTTCTCTGATAAATGGTGTAATTTTGACTCTTTTAAAAATAATAACATGCTTTTCAAACCTGGGTTCAGATGGCCAACCTTTACCAGCACATGAGACATGATTTTGAGAAAATATCAGTTATAAGCTTAGATTTGGTTGTTTTTCTTGACTAAAACAACAGTTTCTAGCTCTGATAAATGGTCGATTTCTAAAGATAACAGGTCTTTCAAAATCTATGGTAGTACAATACTGTACTCGTTGGATTAAATATAATTTTAATCTCAAATTTGGTTGCTTTTCCTGACTAAACATACAGTTCCTTGCTCTGATAAATGGTGTAATTTTGGCTCTTTTTAAGATAATAACATGCTTTTCAAACCTGGGTTCAGAGGAGTGAACTTTACCAGCACATGAGACATGATTTTGAGAAATTCTAACAATTTTAATCTTAGATTTGAGTGTTTTTCCTGAATAAACACACAGTTTCTAGATCTGATAAACGGTCGATTTCCAAAGATAAAATGTCTTTCAAAATCTATAATAGTAAAATATTATATTTTTGGTTAAAGGTAAGAATTCTAACCTTAGATTTGGTTGTAGTTCCTGACAAAATCAATGAGAATTGGTGTCATTTTGGCTCTTCTTTTAAAATAATAACATACTTTTCAAACCTGGGTTCAGAGGGGCAAACTTTACCAGCACATGAGACATGAGTCTGATGAAATATCACAATTTTGAGCTTAGATTTGGTTGTTTTTCCAGACTAAACATACAGTTTCTGAATCTCATAAACTGTCAATTTCTAAAGATAGCATATCTTTCAAAGTCTATAGTAGTAAAATAGTGTATTGTTTGGATTAAATATCACAAATTTAAGCTAAAATTAGCTTTCCCTTAATATAACAACAGTTTCTGTCTCTTATAAACGGCTGATTTCTAAAGATAGCATGTCTATTAAACTCTACAGCAGTACAATAGTGTATTTGTTGGATAAATGTCATAATTTTAATCTTAGATTTGATTGTTCTTCCTGACAAAACCAACAGTTTCTTGTTCTGACAAATGGTGCATTTTGGCAGTTTTTAAGATGAAAACATGCTTTTAAATGTGGGTTTAGAGGGTTAAACTCAGGCAGGACATCACATCCCAACCAGAACCACAGCAGAGAAGAAGCCGACGGCCCCGTCTTACTTTTGAAGGCTTTGGGTGAGGTTTCGCTGGTGGGCATCTTTGGAGCAAGCGTGCGCTTCCCGAACACTTGGGCGTCGAAGCTTGCATAATCGAAGGACACCTTGGAGTACTTCTCCAGCTCCTTGGCCAGGTTGGCGCGAGGCGTGGAGGGCGCCATGTTGGGCCTGTAGCTGCCGTACTGGGGCACCTCCAGCTGCTTCACGAAGCACATGGGCCTGAGGAGGAAGACGAGGAGGAGGAGCAGTCAGGGCGGGGAGTCAGCAGCAGAATGGAGGAGAAAGAAAAGAAGATCGATGCGGTAAACAAGCGGGAAGAAGAGGAAAAAAGAGAGTGGAAGAGGTGGAGTGAAATAGAGAGTGTAAAGATAGGGGCAACGGTGTACTTAGCAGGAGTGCAGCAGGATTAAAAGCTCTCTTATCAGCAGAGGGCACATTTGCATGTTGTACAGCATGGAATTTATGAGCTTTAAGCCCTCTCCTTTTCCTGGAGAGTCTGGGCTTTTGTCAGACCTGTTGGCGTAAATCCACTGATAGACCAGCGAGAGGCAGGAGGGCGGGAGGAGGGAGAGAAGAAGAGATGGCTGGCAAATGAAGAAATAAAAAGGAAGAGAGACGGGAGGGAGGCAGCGACCTTCCTCATCTTTTTTTGTTAAAAGTTTTAGCTTTTCTTGCACCTTCCCTCCAAAAACCACATCTCCAAGCCCTCCCACATAAAAGAGAACAGATTTTTGTTTTTGTTTTTCACAGAATCTAACTCCAGAAAGCTTTTCATATTTGGTGAATTTTCAGACAACACATGTAGAATAAAGTGATTTTAATGATGTTTAGATTTGGTTACGTTTATCCCAATGTTACAGATGAGTAGTTTAAATTCTAACAGTTGTTTACAGTTTTTGGGTCTAAAAATTGGTGTAACTGTGGTATTTTAAAAAAATATAACAAGTATTTCACACTCTACAGTAGTACAATGGTGTATTTTTCACGTTTTTAAATGAGTTTAACAAAACATCACAATTTTAAGCTCAGATTTGGTCACTTTTCCCAGTGTTTTTTACTAAAAATCCATTTTTCTAGTCTCTGAATTTTTGTCACATGACTGTTGGTCACAGCTGAGTCACTAATGACTTCACAGTTGCGTAAAAGAGAGCAGAATTTTTTTGTTTTTTACAGAATCTAACTACAGCAAACACTTCATTTTCAAAAGATGCATGTAGAATGAAGTGATTTTAATTGACTTGGTTAAGTTTCCCCAATGTCGCAGATGACTAGTTTATATTCTGACAACAGTTTGTGGGTGTGACAAATGGTGTTAATTTGGCATTTTTAAAAAAATATAACAAGTTTTTCACATACTACAGTAGTACAACGGTGCATTTTTGACAAATTTTGAAATGATTTTAACGAAACATCCGAATTTTAAGTTCAGATTTGGTCACTTTTCCAAGTGAAACTAACAGTTTCTTGCTCTGAAAAATAATTTTGGCCCTTTTTAAATAATAACCTGGGTCCAGAGGGATAAACATCACATCAAACCCCAACCAGACACACAACACAGTCTTTTGTTTAAATTATTAATTTCTCTTGCACCTTTTCTCTTAAAACCACATCTCCAAGCCCTCCACCCTCGTTGGCTCAGCCCTCTTTTCCACTAAAACCCATTTTTCTGGTCTCATTTTTGCACAGTAAAACATTGAGGCAATAGAAAGCTTGCATGGCAGCAAAAAAACCAAAATAAAAAAAAACACTGATCACAGGGGACTTTTTTTCTTTCCCCCCTTTCTATTAATTTAACATGGATTCCACTAGAACACGGATTGCAGGAGGAATTCTTTTTCTCCACACATACCAGGCGAGCGAATTCATTTGAATAACAATCTGAGAAGGAAAAACAAAGCAAGCCTTATTATGTTTTAATCCTCGATGCTTTGTCCGAGCACTGATGAGGTTTTCCTCAAGGAAGGCAATTATTTTTTTTCCTCCTGTCCCCCCTGCAATGCCCCTATAACTTGCATAATTAGCTTATCGGTTGCATTATTAATTAAAATACCAACGAGGAAGAGCACGGACTTAGCATAATACCGGTGTCTGGCTTGTGTTAATTATCATTCTTTTGGCCGTGATCACGCTGCCCGGCTGGTTGGGCGAGATGAATGGAGATAAAGAGATCTTAGCGTCTGAGGTGACAGTAATGATTAGCCACTGGAGGCTTCAAGACTTTCTCCTTATTATTGAGCCATTCACACGTCAGCTGATGGGTACAGTAACCAAGACTGTCTCTGGTAGTAGTGAAGCAGCTAACCTTGGTTAGAGGTTTGAATTGAAGCAGGCAGCTTTTATGTTGGTTTAAGGGTCACTACGCCCAGATTTTACCGTCCATCATCTTGTCTACGAAGCTCCGAAATGGAAAAAAAGGCACTGAAGGGTTATCGCCAAAACTACACCATCAATTATTAACACTGTTAGCTCAATAATTAAAATGTTAAATCTTTATGCTTTTCCTACAAATTTCAGTCAAATTGATAATAAAAAGAAGAAAATGCATGTGTGAGGCATTTATTTTCTCCTTTTGGACTTTAAATCATTTATTTATTCTTTATTTTTTTTGCAACAATCAATCCCATTTGCCTCATTCTTAAATTTTAATGAATGAATTTTAATGTGTGCTCAGGGCAGTAAGTATAAGAGCAGCTTCTGTTACCCAAAGTAAGCTTAAACTGTTTAACTAGTCATTCATATACTGTTTACATGCTTTTCTAACAGCAGCTAAAGCTTATCAGCCAGAAAAACAGCAAAGTTAACTTTTGAAATATGTCTTTTTGGCTTGTTTTAAAAGAGGAAGAAGATATTAAATCAAACAGATCAATACATTTCAGTTGTGTTTGTGGTAAAATGTAATACATGCTCTTTAAAAAAAACACATCAGTCTGCAGTTCAGCCAAAAAGTCTCAGATTCTTTATAATGTGACTATTGATTGCCGCTGACTTAGCAAAAGCTTCTCAGTTCTACAAAGAAGCACAATTTTTTTGTTTTTTTACAGAATGTTAGTATTGCAAAGGGTTTATTTTTGGCAAATTTATAAAAAAAGACCAGTAGAAAATAGCGCTTCTAATTAAAATTGAGTCAGTAATGGTCAGTACAAACAGGTGATTTATTGCATTTTAGATGAGACATGTAGAAGATGAAATGTCTTGATTACAAGCTTAGATTTGGCTGTTTTTCCTGACAAAACAGACAGGTTCATGCTCTGAATTTTTGTTAAGTCACTGTTGGTCACAGCAGAGTCAGTCATGGCTTCATAGTTGCACAAAGAAGTGAAGAATTTTTCCTTTTTTACAGAATCTGGTCAGAAAAAAATGAGGGATTTTTGGCATCTTTTTTTAATTTTTAAATGAGATGTAGAACAAAGTGATTTTAAGGAAAAAGCATACTTTTTAGACTTAGATTTGGTGGTTTTTCCTGATGAAATGACAGTTTCTTGCTCTGATAAATGGTGTAATTGTGCTCATTTTTAAAAAACAACATCTTTTAAACCAGCGAGTTTTGTGGTAAAGAGGATTAAACTGAACCATCATGTCTTATTGTATTCCAACCAGAACCACAGAAAAAAGAGAATCTGACCATAATAAACGGGTAACTTCAGCAAAACTTCTGATTTTAAATGAGACATACAGAACAAAGTGATATTGCTGAAATATATCTTGATTTTAAGTTAAGATTTGGTTAAGTTTACCGAAAGAACGGCTTGTCACATGATTAGTTCAAAGCCCGTCGGAAAGTTGAAAATCCACTGATTCTTTTGACTTTTGCAGCATCTGGCTCGCATTAATTGTGGAATTTTGGTGATTTTTTAAAAGACAACATGTGTTTAAAGCCACTGGCTGGTTTTAAGGTCATATTCCTGAGTCCTTCTGCTGCTTTTCTCAGCAGTGGAGATTCAGTCCTACCTGTATAAATAAAAGAGGCCCGTGTTGTGATGACCCACCTCAGCACTCTGTCGTTGGGGCTTCCTTTGAGGTGCTCGACGCCCGGCTGAGAGAGATGCTGCTTGTCGTGGCTCTTGGACAGCTTCTCTGCAGCAGCGATGGGGCAACCAGACAGGCTGGAGGGATGGAAATGGGAGAAAGAGGATGAATATTAAACGGAGAGCACGGCGCTGACCCTGTAAATCTGCATCGCGCTGATGCCGGCTGACATATTTGCTGTCCTGCATACATGAATGCACGAGCTTGCAAATGCACCAAAGGAAACGTACGCCCTCCGCATCACACTCTCACCTGCAGAAACACACTGGCTCAGACAACACGGACGTACACAGATGCCATACTGTGTTTTTTTATGCGTGTACGTACCTGCGATGTGTGTTGCGGTTGCTGTTAACGTGGCCCTGACCGGTGCAGCCAGGAGTCGGACACTTCAGCACGTTTTCATGCATCGCCAGGACTGAGGAGGAGAAACACAATCACACCGTCAGAGAAAATCCAATTAAAAACTATTTTACAAAATGAAAATAATTCTTTTATAAACATCTTTTGGTCCCTGAACTGTGGCAGACATGAATAAAATGATGAAAATACCACCTACATTTCAATAAACGAAACACAGGCAGGAGCTCTCTGTCACTTCACCCCAAATACCGAACAATAGAAACGAAGCAGAATTCAATGTCTGACATGTTTTATGGCAAATGTCTGACACTCCTTCAAAACTAAACCAATCAAAGGCGTCTGTTGTCTCCAGGCAGGTGTCCATAACCAGAGAGAACATGTGGCTTATGGTTTTGTAAAGCTGTTTTTATGTATATTTTTGGAATAAATATTTTTTTAAAAGAGAGAACAAACAACAACATAGACCTGGATCAGAACTTGAACTCTAGAAAACCTCTTGAAATCACAAAATAACTAAGATTAAGATGAAGCCAAAGCAAGCCTGGTTGATTTTACATTTCTGTTTCAGTTTATTTTGTTCATATATTTGATCTTTAACTTGTTGTCGTGCTTGTCTCCTCTATGCTTTGTGTAAACACAGCCTGCAGTTCAGCCAAGAAGTCCTTGAATATGAGTAACTTGTCTGTTAGTCACAGCTGAGCCACTATTGGCTTCATGGTTGAACAGAGGAGCACAAAATTTTTAGTTTTTTACAGAATCTGGTTACTGCAAATTTGTCACTTCAAGTGGATTTTTTTTTATCACAGATGAGCTCAAGGATGGATTCTTCCTTTTTTCAGAAAACCTCAAGAAATTACAAATAATTATAAATTTAAGGTGACGCTAAAGCAAGAGGCCAATGCTGTAACTTTTTATTTGCCAGTTCTGTCAAAACGTGCCTGAAATTTGGTGATGTGATCGTTGGTTGCAGCTGAACCACTAAAGGCTTCACATTTAAACAGAGGAGGACAGAATTTTAGGATTTTTACAGAATCTGGCTACTGCAACTGGTTTATTTTCAGTGAATTTTTAGTCATTTGTACAATAAAATCACAAATAACTGAGACTACAGCTCTGGAGGAGGTAGCAGGCTCCTGTTCTTTGTTGTGATTTCTCTTTTTCTGCTGATGATTTTCATATTGTAAGCAGCTGAAAGGAACTCACTCTCGGGGGGGATCCTGTCCTTGTGTGGACAGCCTGACAGGCTGCGGTGGTGGGGGTAAAGACCGGTCACGTGGCCCGTCCCATCGCACCCCGGCGTGGGACACTTGATCTCCCTCTTCTCCGGCCTGCTGCTCTCTGGAGGAGGGGAAAGAAAAAAAGGGGGGGAGAGAAAGCGGGAGAAAGGGGTGAGGAAGGAGACAGGAGAGGAGAGGAGAGGAGAGGAGAGGAGAGGGGAAGGTGGGATGAGTAAGGAGGACAAAAGCGAGTGGTTAATGCCATCAGACGGTCTGCTCGGCTGAGCGTGAAATCTAGACATATTTCAGACAACTGTACAGAAGCAACACCATCTGCATCCCGTCTTCATGTCTTATGTATCTCTGCAAATGCACAAGGTGTTTTATGCATTAGTCTAAATGCAATTTGTGTGTTTCAGGGGTAAAATAATGTCTGGAATACCACAGCGGTCGGTTTCATTGCTTCTCGTGCCTGACATTTGGATCTCTAAGAAAACAGCACCTGAAAAATCTCCCCGCTTTACGTAATTAAAGGCGCCCACCGCCTGCCACTGGAGGTAGGCCAGCCGGCATCGGTGGCACCAGGAGAGACGGGGAAAAGGAGCAAGAGGATGGCGAGATGCTCTACTGGCCTTCAAATTGAATGTTAACGAGACACGCATCTCCTAATTAGTGTTGAGCCGAACAGGAGCGTCGCCACGGGAGGGAGTCGAGGCCAAGGAGAGGGCAGCACTAGCAGGCATGTAATCACACCGCTGCTATACTGCGAAGAGCATGACAAGTGGGCAGCGTGCCAACTGTGAAATACAAGGCCCTGAACACATGCAGCACGTAAACAAACACTCCACGACAACCTGCTCCCTCTCCCGCTTCCTCCCCTCCCGATGCCCCTCCTCGTTTCTCTCCCTTCCAGCGCTTCCTCTCGGCTCTTCATGGAAGTCTATTCAGCTGGAAACACTTCATCCCCGTTACAATGGAGCAGGGAGGATCTAAACAGAGCTCTGTGACTCATCGCTGTTTATTTGGTACACTGTGTTTATTTGTACGCTCTGCTCCCGACATGAAGTTCAGCACACGAGGGCTCACGCTGGTTTAGCACATCGTTTTCTGTGTGCTCGATTAGGCAACTGTTGACTCTCTGTTGCTGCTTTTAATTCATGTTTTGATGGTATCAAAATACACCTGCTTCCTTAAGGAGAGTTACAAGAGAACACAGAGCTGAATTTGACACGAGGAGACGATGCCTTAACGTTTTCTTGATCGACCTGCTGAAACATAAGCGGTTTCTGGGTGTTTTTTGTTCATTAATTTAGGTATTTTGGCTCATTTTTCATGGCAAAATATTAGTCCTGCACCTCCATGGAAGCAGCACAACCATGACTGGAAATACAAAGAACTCAAAAATGTCTTCTGTGCAGTCAAACGAAGTTATAAAGTCAGAAACCATTTAAAACAAGTATGTACCCATACTTCAGGCTTCACTGCTGTGTAAACACAGCCTGCAGTTCAGTCGAGAGGTTTCTGAATTTTTGTCACATGACCGTTGGTTGCAGATGAGCCACTAAAGGCTTCACAGTCGCAGAGAGGAGTGCAGAATCGTTTGTTTTCATAATGAGACATGTAGACTAAATTAAATTGGTTAATTTTCCGATTGTTTAAGGGCTGGTCAAATATTAAAAGTGTGATGATTCTTTATGTCTTTACAGTTTTTCCACTTTCTTTTTGAGGCCCATTTTGCCTATCAAACCCAAACACGTTAATTATTGAGCTCTTTTTAGCCTTGAGCAAAGCCACGTTAGCTGATTCTCAAAGCTAAGCTAAGCTAATCTCCTCTGGGCTCTAGCTTCAAGTTTATCGCACATACATTAAAAATAGTGTCATACAAACCAATTTACTTTTTGTTTTACAACTTATTGTTTTATTTTCCACAACACACAATAGCTTGTGAGAAAAAAATGCTACTTCCTAGACATTAAAATCAGGCCTAGGACAATAATAATAATAATAATGGATTAGATTAGATTTATATAGCGCTTTTCAAGGCACTCAAAGCGCTTCACAATAAATCCATTATTCATTCACTCACACATTCTCACTCTGGTGGTGGTAAACTACATTTGTAGCCACAGCTGACTGGGGCAGACTGATGGAAGCGTGGCTGACAATCCACACCTCCAACCACCACCAACATTCACACGCATTCATACCCAGTGTGAGTAGCAGCACTGGAGGCCAGGTGGGTAAAGTGTCTTGCCCAAGGACACAACAGCACATGACTAGGACAGAGCGGGAATCAAACCACCGACCCTTCGATCATTGGACGACCCGCTCTACCACCTGAGCCACAGCCGCCCCAAAGGAGGATATAGATGTGCAGCTATTTTCAAAGTCTTTAAAGTCTATCACTAGATGCCAGTTAAATGGTGATCAGTGATTGGTCAATTAGGGCTCATTTAAACTTCTGTCTGGCTGCTGATTGGTTAAACCTGTTCAATAGATTAAAAGTTGCTCAAGGGATCTTAACAGGGGAAAACTTTTAAGTTGGCAACAGTAAGCCTCCTTTCTGTGTAATTTTAACTGAAGCTAAGATAAAAAAGAAAGAGGACTAAATGAGTATGATGCATTAAAGCTACTAAATACACCTCCAGCAACTTCCACACCTCAGTATCTCAGTTCAAGCTGCAGCTTTTCCCTCCCCTCTTTATCTCCTACCTTTGCTGAAGTAGCTCTTGCGGATGACGTCCAGGTGCTTGGGCCTGTCCTCCATGGTGAAGTATCGCTGGTGGTGGATATCTGGGGCACGGAGCAGCTCTCTGGGCATGGCCGGCTTCACCTGCTCTGCCTTCAGGGCGATGGCTTGCTCCAGCAGGCCCAGGTTCCCTCGGGTCATGTCGAACATCTCCGACTCGTCCGTCACCGTGGAGCGCTGCGACAGGCTGTCCTCGTCGTCGCGCTCGTCGTCCCCGTCCATGTCGTCGAAGTCCTTCTCCTCCGACCGGTCCGACCGCACCTCGATGATGTCGGGGGAAGCCGAGGACGAGGCCTTGTGGATCTTGTAGTTCTCACCTCTGGGGATGGGGAAGTAGTCCTCCAGCGGACTGGCCCTGTGGGAGCCGTAGCTCAGAGGAGGGCTGGCCTTGTAGCTCTGGAGCGAGCTGGGCTTATGAGAGTCATATTTATCTAGCGGACTGGCTCTGTTGGTGTTGTAGTTCTCCAGGGGGTTTGCGGTGTGGGAGTTGTAGTCCTCCAGAGGACTGGCCCTGTGGTCTTCAGTCTTGATGTGTGTTCCCTGAGCGGCTGCGGTGCTGGTGATGGTGCGGATGGCAGTTGGCACATCAGTAACGGGCAGAACATGGTCAGTGTTCTCCTCTTCATCCTTCTCCTCCTCCTCCTCCTCCTCTGCTGGAGCGTCCTGCATGTGTTGCACTGGCATCCCTTCCTCCTCCTCCTCCTCTTCCTCCTCCTCTGCATCCTCGTCACCTTTGATCTCTTCACAGTGGACACTTTCGGTCGGATACTCTCGGCTCACGTGGTCGTTTGCATCTTCCTCGCGCCGTTCATCTTCCACGTCAGCTGCCTCCTTCTGCACAACAGATGATTCCTCCAGTACTTGAACTCTGTGCGCCTCCTCCTCCTCCTCCTCTTCCCCCTCATCCATGCGCCCCTCCTGCTCGTCCTTTACTTCTTCACCCCGTTCGGCTGCCGCGCTGACATCCTCCTCAGTCTCCATGGCAACAGCCTGCTGAATGGCCACACTCGGAGCATTGTTGCCGGAGACTCGGCCCAGGTGGAGGAGCGAGTTGGCCACCTCCTTGGCGCTCTGCGAGGGCGACCGGGCCTCCTCAGCGGCGGCGGCCTCGATGATCACACACTCCTCCTCTGTGCAAGCAGAGACAAGGAGGTCAGAGCAGTGACACGGAGGAAACGGTGAGTCATGCACTGAGCTAAAGCTGATGTCAGCAATATCTGTATCATCACTTTGCATCACCTTTCTGCTGTGAACTCACAATGACACAAAAATAACCTGCTGGGACAAATGCTGTCGATATGAAGCAGCTTGTGGATGCAAAACACAATTCGCTCACAAAGTCCAAGTGTCCCTAGTGGTCACTTGGAGTAATGACGTCCTTGGCGGTGTTCGTGACGGTCGGTAACTTTTATTTGGAGGCTTGTCAGGTGGGCTAACTCTACCTCTTTATCTCTCAATCAGACGTGGCTAAGTTAGTGTGCTGCAATTGATGGTTCTGTAGGACTTTCATGCCCTGGATTAAGACTATCAGGCCCATTTTTAAGTTATATACAAGCAAGATAATTAAGATTTAATCCAAATTATTGATCACAGGAAGTGTTAACCCACTGAACATCAAAACCCACCAGCAGGTTTGACCAGCATGATGTACACTACCATTCAAAAGTTTGGAGTCACCCAGATGATTTCATGTTTTCCATGAAAACTCACACTTTTATTCATATGCTAACATAATTGCACAAGGGTTTTCCAATCATCAACTAGCACTTTCAGCATTAGCTAACACAATGTACCACATTAACAATGTCTAGACTGTATTCCTGATTAATTTAAGGTTATCTTCATTGGAAAAAAAAGCTTTTCTTTTAAAAAAATAAGGACATTTCTAAGTGACCCCAAACTTTTGAATAGCAGTGTATATGTAATGTATATATATTCGTAAATCGCCATAATTAAGTCAAATGTATTGGAAAATAACTTTCCGATGGTCCTCCATCACCTGTGACTTTTGCTTTTATTGGGAAAAAGACCCAAACCTAAGCTAAAAAATGTCAAATTTAATTTAAAAAATCATTTTAAATTGCCATTAGTGGTAACCAGATTCTGAAAAAAGTTATAAAAATCAGCAAACATAAGTACAACCACGATACCATCGCTGACTCAGCTACAAATAACAGTCAAAAAACAAAAATATCAGAACTTTTGAGTTGAGCTAGGCTGAACTGCAGGCAGTGTTTACACTGGGCAGTGAGGAAAACAAATCAGAAATCTAAGTTGGTAAATAGTTATAGCTTGTAGAGCCAACAGTTCATTTTCGGGGTTGGATAAAATGTTGCACGTTGATTCAAGACTGAAGAAAATTCAACTTTTGTTTTTTCTGTTTTTATGGCTTCTGGCATTATTTCTGAATTCTCTATACTTCTATTCTCTAGCTAAGTGCAGGACTTTATATTGCTGTAAAAAATGAGCCAAAAGTGAGGAAAAATGTGACAGGAGCAAAAAAAATGCCCAGAAACTGCTCGGAGTTGCCAGTATTGACCTCTTTCACAGTTAAAACTAACTCTGATAATGGCACAGCGATGGCTAGGGCTTGACATATGGACTTATTTAAAACAGAAAATTACACTTACAATCTAGAGAGGTGGCGTTTGAAAGAAGTGGCCACTGACGAAGCAGCGAGGGGCTATATGGAAGAGTTGCACTGTGGGAAATGGAGGCCCCCGGCAACTTGGGATCATGACTCATACAAGACACTTAAAAAGACAGCTTGGACTACACTGCTTTGATGCTGTGATGCTTAAAAATGCAACACTAAACCAGTGAAAAAACCTCAGGTATTTCGTAGAAAATATCAATTTGCTACCTAGCTGTTAGCATGAGCACAAGGTGATGACTTTAAATGCCTTGTTTTGTTCAGTTTCAAAGATACTAAGGAAGATTTAGGAGAATCTAGTATCAGAAATGGGATGTAGCATTTAAAGTTATGTTTTCTTTAGTGTGTAATAACCTGTAACTATGAATCATTGCGTTTTCGTTTGACACTTTTATATGTACAAATGTAGGAGGCACCACCATGTATCTACAGTAGTCCAGACTGGACAAACCAAACTCAAGCATTTCAGTTGTTTACATTGACGTAACAGCCACCAAATGTTCTTTGAATGCTTGGAAATGGAAGGATGTTCAGTTTACTGTAATCTGCCAAACTAAATCCTGCACACTGGACCTTTAAATCTGATGCAAAATGAAGAACAACAGCATTAAATCACACATAACAAGCTGCAAAACTACCTTCAACTGTAGCAAATTTCTCCTTCTTTAACTTACAATGACGCTTTTATATGTACAAATGGAGAAGGCACCACCATGTTTCTACAGTAGCCCACATTGGACAAACCAAACTCTAGCATTTTAGGTGTTTATATTGAAGTAACAGCCACCAAGTGTTCTTTGAATGCTTGGGAATGGAAGGATGTTCAGTTTACTGTAATCTGCCAAACTAAATCCTGCACATTGGACCTTTAAATGAAGAAAAACAGCAATAAATCACATGTAACAAGCTGCAAAACTACCTTCATCTGCAGCAAATTTCTCCTCCTGATCTGTCTCCTCCTCCTCTTCCTTCTGCTGTGTTTCCTCATCTTGTCCGTTTGTCTGTCCATTCTGCTGGAGGTCTTCTGTCACCTCCTCCTGCTCCTCCTCTTCCTCCTCTTCTACACCTGCATCCCTCTCCTCCTCCTCCTCCACCTCCTTGGACTCCTCTGGTTTCTCCCCATCCTTGTCGGCCTCACCCTCGGCCTCGCTGCTGGCGTCGCTCTCTGCGCTGAAGCCCTCGTCCAGGGCTAGTTTCAGGGGGTGGGACTTCCTTTTGGAGGCGGGACGTTCCGATTCCTGTTCCTGTTCCTGCTCCTGCTCGGCTTCCTCCAGGCGGCGCTTTCTCGCTATGGGGCAGCCGAGGATGCTGAGCAGAGAGGGAAGATGACAGAATCGTGAACACGGAACTGGGAAACGGGCTTTAATATGTCCAGTAAAACCTCATGCACCTCTAAGAATCCACAGATGGAGGGTGTGTTTTGACACGAGTACGGCCTGAGGGGGGCGCCATGCTTTTGCTCACTCAGACATCACAACCAATCTCGGCCAATTGAGTGGAACGTTTAATGAACAACTTGTATGGAGAGGCGGGCAGGCGAGGCAGCAGAGGGTGAAATCCAATAAACTCCCTCTTACTCTCACCTGGGAGACGCCGAGGGAGACTGAGGGACGATCTATAAACAAAGTGCATCTGAAATTGCCTGCTGAACGAATACACGTGTAAACAGATAGCTAATATCTGCCCCTCAATAAAGAGGAGTCACAAGCCAGTGAGCCGCCCCGAGTCTCTGGGGGTCTCCGAGGGCGAACGGCACAGACGAGCGACGGTGGAGAGAGAGAACGAAGCCGGAATAAAAAGCTGCAGAAATCACATTTCACCGCTGCCTGGTGGAAAGTTTATTACTTAGGTTTGGATTTAGAGGCTCTGGGTGTTTGGTGTAATTCACAAAAACAGCCATTCTCAGTGGAATGTGATTATTCAAAGTTATATTGTGGATGTGCCCTTTCTTTTCTGATTCGGCCGGTATCTTTAAAACATAAAAATCAATGTTAAGGATGCTCAAAGGCTTTAAAATTTGTCATTTTTAATGCATTCTTTACTAAAAAATTCAAACTAGTAAAACAAAGGGGTAAAAATACCTTTCTTTAACAGTACCTTGATTCTTTTTAAAAATCTAAATATAACTAAATTTCTGTCTACATCGTTCCAAAAAATCATACTATTCGGATCTTAAGGAGTGTTTAAATGACTGATATTCTCATATATATTAAAGGTAAAAATCTGGACGCAATGTACGAAAACAAACACGCAGTAAATGTAAAGTTAGCTAATTAGCTTAGCTTAGCTTGAGCTAGTTCAGCATAATGACTATATACACTACCTCTCTAAAGTTTGGGGTCACTCAGTTTCATGTTTTCCATGAAAACTCAAACTTTTATTCATGTGCTAACATATGTGCACAAAGGTTTTCTAATCATCAGTGAGCCTTTCAACACCATTAGCTAACACAATGTAGCATTAGAACACAGGAGTGATGGTTGCTGGAAATGTTCCTCTGTACCCCTATGGAGATATTCCATTAAAAATCAGCTGTTTCCAGCTAGAATAGTCATTTACCACATTAACAATGTCTAGACTGGATTTCTGATTAGTGTTATTCATTGAAAAATATGCTTTTCTTTCAAAAATAAGGACATTTCTAGTGACCCCAAACTTTTTTTGAACGGTAGCGTACTAGCAGCTTTAAATTAATCATTAATTCAAATGGTTTCAGAGTTTGTAGGTTAATAGGAGTCAGAAACAGTAAAAACAGAAAAATTTGTCACATTTTTAACTTCCCGATGGTTCTTGAACCACTCATTTGCAACTTCCTGGTCTGTTGGGAAAATTTACCGGATTTAAGCATAAAATCCAAATTGTTCTATTTGCAATGCTTTATTTTAAAAAGTAAACCATTTGGTCTGCTTTGAAATTTTCCAGGTTCTGTGCTGCCCTCAGCTGGATGGGGAGATTCTCCACAGGCGTGGGGCAGCTGAGCAGAAAGCTCTATCCCCTCATATACTATATATTTTAATACTTTATGGCATTATAACTTTGTCTTACCAGACAAAATATATATCTAAATTCTCTCTCCTTCTATTCGTGGTTGTTTTGTTTCCATAGAGGTGCAGGACCTTAAATTGCAGTGAAAAATGAGCCTAGATTGGAGTAAAAATGTGACAGAAAAAAAATAAAACTGCTCAGAGTTCATCTGTGTGGGCCTGGTTCTTGGCTGGGGGCGGCGACTTCTCGGAGGATGGTGAGACTCGGCCAAGATGAGAGAAACTCTCCACTAGACCACATTTTCACATTTTGTGTGGACGGAGCCAGGCTCGCTGCTCGCCCGTCTGCAGCTTCATATTTAGACATGAGAGCCGTATTGATCTTCTCATCTGACTCTCGGCATGAAACCAAATAAAGTGCATTATTTCCCATAATGCCAGACTATTCCTTTAAAAGCACAAAAAGCAGATGCTGCGGGGCACAGAGGGCGAGGCGGACAGACAGACAGACAGACAGACAGAGAAGAAGGACAGACAGAGGGCTGGTTGTTGTTGGGTTTTTTTTTTTGTTCTTTTTTTTTTTTTTAATCTGCCCTACCTTCTGTGTCGTGAGTATCTCCCACTGATATGGCCAGTGCCATTGCATCCAGGGGTGGGGCAGCTGGATGGGATGGATGGAGGTTAAAGATATGATTAAGACACGGGTGCATTTTTTTAGTCTCTGTGCAGCAGCAAATGATAAACCAACAGGCAGTAAATTAAAAAACATAAATTAAGGTTCGACAAAGCCAAGCAAAGCGAAAAAGCATGCAAACTGAGCATGAACGTGGCACAGATGCACATGCACAAAGAGGCCTCGCCGCTAATGCATGAATGCAGGTGGCATCAAAGCGGGGAAAACATAATATTGTATGTCGTACATCAACCCTGGCCTATATCCTGTTACTGTGAGAGATAAGGATCAGCCGAAACCTGCTGTAATTTCCCCTGCTCTCCTCTCTTCACCAGTCATCACCATCATCGCTCTGCCTCTCTCTCCTTTGATTCAGGTTGCTATGACCCCTCAGGATGGCTCATTTCAATTCTCATTAACTTCCCCCAGCAATTGCCCTTTATTACTCCAATTATCCTTATTATTAATTTTACTTATTAAAAAATGCTGCATTTGCATTTTAGATTAAGCGCTCTGCAGCTTCCCTAGTCCCTTTTTTTCTTCCTTCTTCTCTTCTTAATCCTGAAACGTAATGCTTTTTTCTTTTTTTTTTTTTGGAGTGCAGATCAATGCTCTGAGGGTGAAGTGTGGCGAAACGAGAGAGGATGAAAAAATCATTTAGAGGGAGGAGGACAACTGGCTTCCCGGCACCTGAAAGCTGCCGCCTGGGTGGGAAACTATGGGGAGGAGGAGAAGAGTCGGTCGGGGCACAGAGGAGAGAAATAATCGCCCTTCGCCATCCTCTCTCCTACAGCCTTCGATCGGATGGCAAAAAGATCATACGCCCCTTTCATTGTATCTACTCTATGTGTTCATGGCAGGAAATAGCAAAAGGCTGCGAGAAATCAATAGCAGACTGTTGGAGGCACTGACCACGAGCTGAGAAGTGCTGATGATAAGGAATAAAATAATAAATAAATCAAAAAAGGGGGAAATAAATAATATACAGCATCATCTAAAGAAGCACCGGTAGTGAGTCTATGAGTGGCGGGATGGTGGGGTTGGCTCGGCGGCGCACATAAAAGAACTTTATGAAAGGGGATTTGCACAAAGATGAAGGTGTTTCCTTACCTCAGCTCTTGTCCTACGAGCTCAATAGGAACTGGGAGAGAAGAAAGACACAGGGAGGGAGAACAAAGGTGAACGACTGCTCAGAAAGCCGCGCCGCTAAAAGAAACTCAGATCAATAAATCACAAATGCACACGAGTCCCCGGAGGATTCCTCATAGAGGCTTACGCGCTGCTGACTGCATGATCAGGAGGTAAAAAAAACACAACACCTACACGAGTTCACATGCAAACACAAGCACAAAACAAACAGGAGCGTAAGTGCCAGCCTGCACAAACACACACACACACACACACACACACACACACACACACACACACACACACACTAAAAAAACTCAAAGGCAAACACAGAAAGCCTAAATCAGCCAAATTGCATAGTGCTGTTCAAGGGGGGAAAAAAGTGACAATTATATGCAGACTTCAGCAACAAAAACATGATTAATTGTTACACTTTGGTTATCATAATTGGGAAAATGAAATTAAAAAGGAAAACCTGCCGTCATCAGTGGGAAACAGCACTTCTTTCAGGGACAACTTATAGTAATTGCCTCCCAAACATAAATCAAAGCTGGGTGCACAAACAACGTGCCGCTAGAAGCTCCGGCTGCACGGCCATCGATTGGGAGTTGAGCGATAGAATGAGTTCTGGAGAAATATCCTATTTTCATTTGGAGCAAAATGAGAAAACAATACGATCCTGGAGAATTCAGTTTGGGCTCCGATATCACATGCATTAATCACATGTCAGAAAGACCCCGGGTATCAAGATACACTAAGGAAACAAACACCAACAAACACACACTCTGCTGCTGCTGCTGCTGATGTGCATGCATATAATATGTGTGTGTGTGTTTGCAGCATCTCGGTTTCTCCGTCTTTCATCATGCAGTTGGAATGACTGGACGCCTTCTTGTGCTCTGAACGCCCTGTGAACTGTTGCTCTGCTGCGAAACATCAAACACGCACTCGAAACACGCAGAAACACACAAGGAAAGCTCCGCACAAATCAGCATGTAACAGGGTCAGTGGTGCAGTAGGGGTTGTGGGTTAAATATACATGCATTATTGTATTAGTAATATATAATATACCAGATGGATCGTTCCAGAATTGGAGGACATTTTACATCAAATTTCAAATAATCCATGTACAAAATACGAAAACATGCAGTTGTTGTGTAAATGTTCTTGTCCTGAGACCAAATCTAAAAAAACTGGGAGAAAAGAATGTTTGAAAATATTTGTAAAAATACCAAAGAAGTCTGGAGTTTCCCCTAAAATGACATTTTTCTCGTACCCGTTTGATGACCAAATAAAACTCTTAAAATGAAATTTAAACCTCCTTTTTTGGTATTATTTTATCATTGGTGTCTCTTGTAATTGTGGGAACATGTATTTTAATGAATATAATTTTTAAAATAATAATTATTATGTATAGAACATGTGTCCCGCAACAAACCTGTTAGCATAACGTTTTTAGCTGGTAGAAGAAGAAGAAAACAGTGAATCACATGAAACGCTGGAATTAATATCATCAAAGAGTTTTCCTAAAGAATGTGTAGAGCAAAGCTATGTCCTCTCTTCTATTTTTCATATTTTCATAACATTGTCAGCCTTGATTGAATGTCTCACTCTGCCTCATATTATCAGGATCAGACTAATTCTTTGGACTGTTTTCCATCAGTCAGTTTGTCCTCTTGGTCAGCAGTAACAGCAGCTAAATATCTAGCTTCTACTGCTGAGAAAAAGATCACATTAGCATGGATTAGCAACCCTGTTACTGTGATTAGAGTAGAGTTAGCAAACAACAAATAAACAACAAATTGATAGTTTATTATCTATTACTGATGAATACGTAGCAGAACATTTTAAAAGAGAAGTTTTATTTTTCAAACATTCTGAAGCCTAAATGGCCTCCAATTCTGGAGTGACCCAAATATATTTTATTTTCTTGTTCTTTATTGTTATGTTTACTGTTATAACTACACAAAGTTTGGTCTGCCTCTCAGCTGTTGTGTGGAACCTTCGTTGGGGGGTCCCTGTACCCCTACGAACACTTTTAACTGTCCCACACTATCCTATAGATGAGTTTATCACGCTGTACCACTCATCTTTTGTTTATGTGTTCTGAGAGAGAGGTAAGCGAGATTGTGCGACTGTAATTTGTGTGTTTTAATGTAATATAATACTACATATACGTTTGCTTTCCCATTCTAATATGGTTATGCATTATTTATTTTCTGTAGAAGTACATGTCTTGTGCGGCGGAAGGTTTTGTGTCTTTTTTTATTGACTGTAAAGGTATATGTTCCGTCTATGTGCTGTACATATACTGTACATGCATTGAATGTTTTTTTTTTCCAAAGAAACACCATCTATCTGTTGGCTGAATTCATACAACGCAGAGAAGAGAAGCCACCAGAAAACTCACACATCTTCACAATCACACGTCGTTTCAAAAGTTCCACAACAGTGTGCGGATTAGAGCAGAAACGGGCGGTTTGAATGTGGAAATTGTGCTCTACTGCTGTTGTTTTTCCCCCTTATGTGTGAAATAAAAGTTTATTTGCTCACAAAATATGCAAAAAACTAATCAAATGATAACGCGTGATTCGTATTGGAATTCCACCTTCAAAGTGCAGGCGGAAAACAAACGTGAGGTTTTAATTAAATCAGGTCAGAGCGGCTCATTTGTCCATGTTGCATGATTTGTCTTTAAAAAAACTGTTGTGTACATAATAACAGGAGGTTCAGATTTTAAAAAAAGTGTCTATGATTGAAAAAAGTTATTGGCATGAAAAGCAGCAGAATAAATCACTGTGCTAACCTGCAGGGTTTAGGAGAAGGAGGGAGTTCTCGGAAAAAATGCACCTTTAAAGCAAAAATGCTGTTTTTTTTAACTTTGCTAATATGTCTGTATGATGGTTTTTACATACTAGATGACGTATCAGGAGAGAAATAATCAGTAAAACCCACGACTGAGGATTTCCTGTGTCCTAAAATCACAGATTTGGATTTTTTTGGGGTTTCATTCATAACAAACCTAAAGAATCAGTCCTGTCAGCTTGCAATATGGTGCTTTCAGTATCACTCATCTTTGACAAAATTGGTTTTCAGTATTACAAGTTGCCACAGTGGAGCGTGAAGCAGTTTTACAGCGTTTTAGCAGCAGGTGGGCTGGTGTGCTTGAGCTGCAGTGAGCAGATAGGGCCGTTTTAGGGACAAGGAAGGGATTATTTTCATCAAAAAACCTTCTAAATATGTATCTCTGACACACAGAGATGAGTTTCTAGGGATTAAATCAATGACATTAAGATAATTCCTAAGTAGCCAGGTCATAATATAGTTAAAAGAAGTCACATGTGCAGTATCAGTGAAGCTTTATCCGGCTGCAAACTAAACTACACGAGTTTCATTTTCAATTTAAAGCAGCGTTACTAACTGTGGCTACATTTTGCTTTCTTAAATGTGATTACATGTAGCTGCTGGATGATTTATAAAAGAAAACGGAATGTCTCTGATGTTAGGTGTTTTTCAAATGTAAAAAAAGGAACAAAAAAAAACTGGGTAAGTTAGCTTGAGCTAATGCTATCTCACCAGCTAGCTGTAACTAGCCAGTATGGACTGTTTGGGTTCACACATTACTTATGTCTGTAGCACCACAATTATACACAATAAAATAAAATGTCAATAAACAGTTTTAAACAATTTTTGACCAAATACTTTGTAGAGTGGGTCGTATGTATTTATTTCTATTTTATTTCTTATATAAACTCTTAATTTGTAGTCCAAAGCCTGAAGCCATTGAGCTACCACTTTAGCTAAGTTCCAATCACTTAGATTACTTTAATAATTCAAGAAAAGTTTGAATCTGACAATTAATAATATCTCAATTTATAAAATATATTTCTCAAATATAAAAAAGAAAAACGGGGTAAGTTAGGCCGAGCTAATGCTATCTCACCAGCTAGCAGTAACTAGCCAGTATGCACCGTTTTGGTTTCTTTCTGTCTTTTTCCCCACAATATTAGATATTTCTGTGGCATGGTAGTTATATGTGATAAAATAAAATGTCAAAAACGTTCTTGAATCTGTGTTACCTGTGTGCTTTCTTTCTTTTTTTTTTTTTTTTACTTTTGCGTTTAAACCTAAATCCTAAATAAGCTGCTGCTTTGGCTACTAGTAGTTCCAATCTCTTGGATTATTTTTATACTGTAAGAAAAGTTGTAATCTGATCATTATTATTATTAAGATCTGGATTAACGTCTAGTTTGCTTTTTATCATTGGTTATGACTCAGATGTAACGTGTCCTATCTGATCCTGTCTGTTCATCATTTCTACTAACATTCACACTTGCACAAACACAATCCAGCACACAAAAACAACACTGAATGTGTATTTAACAGTTTGCAGAGATGCTTCTTTAACGGATACTCACCCCTGATTCCTTTGGACCGAGTGCGAGTTCGCTTGTCATCACCCTCTACACTCATCTGGGATGAAAAGAAGAGAAAAACAAGAGGAAACAAACCATCAGTGATCATTTCTCAGCTATATTCCACCACACTGCTGTAACCCTCCTGTTATGTTGTGGGACAAATTGAACCATTTTAAAGTAAAAAAAAAATCTATATATAAGTTTTTTTTTTGGTATGAATCACATGAAACGCTGGAATTAACATCATCAAACTGTTTTCCTAAAGAATGGGTAGAGCAAAGCTATGTCCTCTCCTCTATTTTTCATATTTTCATAACATCGTCAGCCTTGATTGAATGTCTCACTCTACCTCATATTATCAGGATCAGACTAATTCTTTGGACTGTTTTCCATCAGTCAGTTTGTCCTCTTGGTCAGCAGTAACAGCTAGCTAAATATCTAGCTTCTACTGCTGAGAAAAAGATCACATTAGCATGGATTAGCAACCCTGTTACTGTGATTAGAGTAGGGTTAGGAAACAACACATAAAACATGGAATAAAAATGATAACATTGATGTGGAAGCTGAGCCAATCAAGCCTTTGACAGTTTATTACCTATTACTGATGAATATGGAGCAGAAAATTGGAAAATAGAAGGTTTATTTTTTAAACATGACCCAAGCCAAACTGACCCAGAAACATCATCGGTGTTCCTGGGAAACAAACCAAACAAGAGGGTTAATAAACCCATTGAAACACAGCAATGGTAGCTCGATCGTACCTTTAATTCTCTCGCAGAAATAAAAAATGTACTGCAGCCGGAATCACTTCATCAGCGATTAGGGCTGCGTGTTGCGGAGAGGAAAAACAAACTGGGCTGTTGAGGCTACTTCTGCCTCCCCACCCTCACCCCTCATATCCACACACCTCCCATCGCTCTCCCTGTAATTTCCTGCATCTGAGTGCTGCTCATGATTGCAGTCTGCAGGCAGGCAGCAGGCGGCGGTCCGAGCAGAGGCCACGGCCCCTTCGCTCGCACCGGGGCCCACAATCATAACTATGCTGAATATAATAATAAAGAAAAAAAAGCAGCACAGGCTGGCTGCTAAAAAGCCGCCGTAATAACCCTTTTAAGAAGAGGAGGAGCTGCGTGTTGCGTTGTGTGCTTACTCCTGGCTCAGCTTTTAAGCCACAAAGGAGCAGGTGTTAACCCTGCTGCCTCTGACACACACAACTACACAATCACACACACACACACACACACACACACACACACACACACACACACACACACACACACACACACACACACACACACACACACACACACACACACACACACACACACACACACACACACATCGACCCTCGGACACACCTCCTCGGCACAGAGCACTCTGAGGCTATCAGATGCTTTTTAGACACAATGGAGCCATTAGCTTTGATTACTGGACTCTAGGTTTTTTTGGGGTTTTTTTTAAAGCTCAGGTCTCCCCGCTTTCCGTCCTTTCTCTCCTCCATCTACCCTCCTCCATTCTCTTTTATCTCCCCCAGTTAGTTGCCCACTCTCCCCTCTCCATGCCCAGCCACTTAGCTGCTTTGTTGCCCCTCTATAGTGAAGTTGGCATCAGCCACGCTGGGATTCAAACACTGGGGCTCCCTGTTTCTCCTCCTCTATTTGGCAATGCATTCCCCTTTTCCTGCTAATAGACTACTTATGAAAAGAAGGAGGGGAAAGAGGGATGAAGAGGAGGATGAAATACGCTGTTGTTGTTGTTGTTAAGGGGCTTTTCTTTGCCCTGACGCCGCCGCTGAAGAGGCCGCGCTTCATTCATTAGCGTTTAGTGTTTTGGCCGGAGGTACAGGTGCAGGGAGAAGCTCCTCCCTTCCTGTTCCAGCGGCATTTTTTTTAATCTCTTTTTCTCTCCTCGAGTCTCGACACTGTGGCATCGACTCTTTTGATCAGGCGCCGTTAATGTAGAAGTGGTGCAACAAGCAGCAGCTTTGTGCCCTGCCTGAAGGGAGCGGTTGACTCCATCCAAAGCCCTGTGTGGGAAGAGCAGCGGCAAAGTGAGCTGCAACCACTTTCAAGCCCACACGAGTGTAAAGTCCGTTTCCTCACACTCCACCACTTGTTTGCATAAATGTGTGGCGCTGGAGTGTAAGTGCATGCAGTAAGTACAACTGTGAGGTGCTTGTACTTCACTGGAGTGCTGGGAATACTAAATATTTTACTCCACTTCGTGTATTCGATAGCTGCACTTCATAGCAACAGTACAGATTAGTCGTAGTAGCAGCTTTACTGTCATTATACTGACGTCAGACAACAATATAATGAAATCTGGATAGTTCAGAAAGACAAACAAAGCATTAGAATTAAATAAAGTGCAATATAAAAAGTGCAAATGCATCAGTGATATTTGACGCAACAAGTCATGTACATACAGTTTTAAAGCTTTTTCAAGGCACAAAGGTTTAAAACTGCACAATTACTAGTCTGTTAGTGAGTTTATGTGACTGATTACATATTAAAACTAGAAAAGCACTCAGAGCGCAGTACTCTTATTCTTACTCGGATGTTGGGGCATTAAAATGCGTTTTTCAAATATAAAAAAAGAAAAGAGAAGAGCTAAATAAGTTAGTTTGAGCTAATGCTATCTCTAACTAGCCAGTATGCACCGTTTTGGTCTTTATATGTTATTTTTTCACAAAATTACATATTACATAAGATAACATGAAACGTCAAAAAAGTTCATTTTTGACTAAATAGTACGACTTTGTACAACTGAGTTCCTGCGTGTTTTCGTTTCGTTTCCAAGTTCAAACCTGAACCATGAAAAATTTGCTTCTAATAATAATGATTCTCTTCATATCACACAATAAAAAAAGAAAGAAGAGAGCTGATTGTATCTAATTACAGGAAGGTTTAGGTAAATTACATAGTCCACTTAGTCCAGATCGAATAAAACTTATGTTTTTGGACTTTTAGGAAAAAATGTCAACTTTTCCAGAATGTAAACATCAGGTATGATCCATTCCTCAACGGTGAGCGGGTGAACAATATATCGCCCAAAATACACAATATCACATTTAAAAGTAATGTTCATGCCATATATATTATCTATACGTTCATAGACCCAATTAGTTCTAATAACCAGGTGAACCAGAAGGTGTATAAGTTTGATAGTTTGGCTTTTTTTAAACACACAAAACACATGAGCAGCTAATAAAATCTAATCGTTTCCTCTTGCTTCACCTCGACTAAAAACAAAAATGCTGCTGAAATAAAGTCACACATATAGCAGGTAGTTGGTCTGAATAACTTCTGTGGTTGCTTGAGGGTGTGTGTGGAAATAATGTGGAGTGGCTTATCTATTTAAAAAAAAAAAACAGCAGAAATTGCGACTCGACTGAAATTGAATTCCACACATGGAGTCAGCTGTAGCGTCTGAACGCCACGTGTGGAGGGAGCATGATGACTAGCAGTGGAGTTGAGACAGTTAGCTGGAAATAATGCCAAACGGTTTAAAGAGACAGCAGACAGTGGCGGATGAAAACGCGCTTTGAGATAATACTACTGTAGCTTTACTTATTCTTAAGATCTTAGATCGTTAGCATGACCATCCTCTCATTCCTACTGTACTCTTTTCCCCCGTGCATGAACACAATGACGCACTGGATATGCAGAAGTTGTGATGTGTGGATCAGTCTGAGCCACTTTGTTTCCCATTTATGCCTTGATTTTGCTTCCCTGCAGATGTGCAGACAATTGGAGACACCACAGATAGTTAGGGGGGAGACAACCCTCTTGGAATGGAAGGAATTATTTTTATTTTTCATTCTTTGGTGGACTTTTCAAAGCCTAAAAATACTCAAAAATGCGCAAAACTTTGCACACACATCAGGACTGGCGAAAAATTTGATATTTTGGGTGAACTGTACACCGAAGTAGCTCACAGGAACTACGGCCAGTACGTGTCACCTACAGCTATGAAATTTGGTAGGCATATGTAACTTGTCACGACGCACAAAAATTTAATTGAGAACCATACCTAAAACACAACAGGAAGTCGACCATTTTGAATTATGTGTCATATTTGGGACCAATTTTTGCATGTTTTCAAAAGCTATAAATTCAAATGAAGTAACCCCGGCAGAAGTGAAATTTGGCCAGGATGTACACCAGGCATGGTCGATCAAAAGTTATCAAAATGCTCCACAGGAGTCTGAGGCGTGGAAATGGCGGCCCTCAGAATTTTTGACGTTTTGCCATGAAAGAGGAAGTGCTGTATAACTAGCCTGTACATGCTCCAATCTGCCTGAAATTTTACATGTGTGATCAGAGTCCAGCCCTGATGAATTCTATGGATCAAAATACAGTCACAGAGAGAGCGCCACCTGGTGATGGGTCACCATAAAACAGGAAATGCTGTATAACTAGCCTGTACATGCTTCAAACTGCCTGAAACTTTACGTGTGTGATCAGACTCCCACCCTGATAACATCCATAGGTCAAAATACAGTGATAGCGCCAACTGGTGGATGGACAGGAAATGCTGTATAACTAGACTGTACATGCTCCAATCTGCCTCAAACTTTACGTGTGATCAGACTCCGGCCCTGATAACATACATAGGCCGATATACGCTCTCAGGTACAGCGTTACCTGGTGGACATGCTTGGATTCACTGACCAGCAAGGATGCGAGGACCCAACCAACGAGGATCCGACCAACACTTTAGTTGTTGTTATTTTAATTCTTTTCTAGTCTGCAGAAGTTTAATTTAAAGACTCCATTGCATACATGCACAGGAATCTCTACGTGTTTCATGTGTGCACACGGCTGTAGCATTGCTATCCTTGTAGCGTCCAGTCAGAGTGAGCTTTATGGTCAACATCTGTGCATGTGCTGTATATGGAGGAACTGAAATGCCGTTTCTCAGAGTTCCACAGTGTGCAAAAACGAAAAACACAAATACAAAATATAAAAATAGTGGAAACAGTGTAGTTACCATGTCTGCAGAAGGAGCTTGTAGTTATGGACAGATTCCGATATTTACACCAAGCGAACTCTTTCACACTTGCAGATGTGGAAAGCATAACATCCGCTTTACTCTACAAACTCCACTCCACTGAGCAGATAGCTAGCAGTCTACTGTATCAGATTAGAATTGCTACCTTTAAGTATTATCATGCTAACTATTAACTGTGCTTATAAATAACTATTCTAATTATTGATACTGGAACCAATTCAATTAATGGTGCTGTAGGCTGCTAACGAGGTCCAGCAGGATGTCACACTTCATGCCTGCTTATTGTTCTCGACATTTTCTCCCTGTTACATTCAGGATTTATTTTAGGATTCCTGTTTTTACAAGGTCAGGAACATTATATATTATATTATATATATGTTATATATCCTCCAGGTCACTTAGGTCCTCTGAAAAGAGCTTATTGGTTGAATGTAAAGACTGAAAGACTGAAGTCCTCCTATAGACTTATTATCTTTTCATATCAACCAAGGGCCTTGACATCTTGAGCTTCATCCATCACAGTCTCAGTTAATGCCTTTAACAAGCTTCTTAAGACTAAATTATTCAAACTAACTTGTGTCTTCAGGTTCTGATTTGTATATTCTTTACTTGTAATGTGACTGTTTATTTGATTTTTTATCTTTGGATGAATAGAGATTAAAAATGAATCTCATTATTTATGAAGTTGTGATTTTTTTCAGAATTTCTAATGGTTTTTTTTAAATGTTCTTTTATAATGTCTTATTGTTATTGCATAGTCACTTTGCATTTCACTACACAAACTGGACGAGCATGAGACAAATAAAAACTCTTCAATCTACTGTTGCTTTTTGTCATTTTTGTGGTGTTATGTTGTTTTTTTGTAAAGATTTTATGCTGTGAAAGGTGCTACACACAAAAAAATTGTTTAAATACCCTTTTACTTCATAATCTGCCTTTTATTTCACTAATTATTAGCTTTGCCTGTTAAAATATCTGTATAGCAATGCGGTGGTTAGCAAGAAGGTTTTGTGTTTGAACCTTGCCGGTCAGCTGGAGTCTTTTTGTGTGGAGTGCAGATGGTTTTTTGTGTTTATTTCCTTGTTTTGGCCCTACAATAACCTTTTAACCTCCCCTCTGAACCAAACTCTTTAATCCAAAGGATGAAGTGAGTAAAATGACACTTTCAAACAACCCAAAACCCAAGTTTACCCTCATATATGACAAAAAAAATGTAGTAAACGCACGAACGGACTGAACTGATTAACTGATTATCAGAATAGCTGCTGATTCGTTTCCCCTCCGACAACTGAGTGGAAAATCAATTGACTGTTCCAGCTCTAATTGCTACTTTTACTTACAGTAAGTAAAAGATTTGATTAAGACACTAATAAGAACCCAAAGACATTGGTTTGAAAAAAAACAGAAAAGAACAGAAGAAGAAGAAGAAGAAGCCACAACATGACCAGAGAAAGGCTGTTTCATGCACGTCCCTCCTTTGGTAAACGGCTACAAGTTGAATCAGAGGTGGAACAGAGGTATAAAACCTGGTGTCAGACCATTTTACAGGACTGAATGTAAGAGGAGATGTTTATGAATATATTTGTGTGCCTGAATGAGACTAAAGCACACGCTCCCCTTGATGAAAAGATTACAGCCTATACTATTCTGCTGCTCCTGTACTTCTTCGCCCTCCTTCCTCTGCCTCCTCCTTACATTGATAGTCATTGGATGAATCAAAACCTGGACTGAAAAGGGCTCCTATTGCTTTCATGTTTGTGTAACCATAGTTACGCACATTTAAATAGGTAAGCACATCTGAGTTCTCCTCTTTTTCCTGTCCTTTTTCTCAATTCCAGCTCATTAAATTTGTATGAACACAAAGTCACTGCAGATGAATCCAGATGCAGCCAGGCAGGCATTCACCTGATTTTCATAATCTCTTTCAAAGGGCTCCTTTTTTTATTATTTATTTCTAATATATGTTCAAAACTTGTCCTTTACCTTGCTGCCTTTCAATTAGACTCCTTGAACGATGTATGTAGGTGGGCTTATGCAGAGCAGGGAAAGGAAAAGGGGTGAGACAGTGAGGGAAATGAAAGAGGGGAGGTGGTGCTGGAAGACGGCAGCCTGTGCATATGTGTCCTGGGGTTTAACTAGTGTGAAATGTGGTGTGGAGCAGCGGCAGAGGAGGAAGAAAAAGGAGGAGGAGGAGGAAGAGGAGGAGGAAGACGCGGCTCATCCCTACAGGCTGTGTTGTACATTATCAATTATGTCCTTCTTTGTGTGCAGCGGTCGGTGCGGGAGGGTCTCGGCTCTGCTCTGCATTCTGACAGCTCTATGTAAATGGCTGGCTGGGGGCAATGACTTCAGAGAGAAGGTCACCCTCCGTCCCCCAGTGCACATAAATGACTCTTTTATTCATTTTCAGGTTTACAAGAGCAGATGAGGAGAGGAGGGGGTTAAGCCGGAGCCGGCAACGGAGACTGACATCTCCAAAAATTACCTGCGGACAGCAGCTGCCAATTAGAGGCGCGGGAGGAGCGACGCCACACGGCCTCCATGTTGGATCGCCGCGCCACAGTTTCACTTTAATGATTCATACGAGGCAGAGCGGACGGCGAGGAGGGAGGAGGGGGAGATGGTGGGTTTCGCACTTCGTATGCGAAAAAAGACTGAGCATGTGTGACCGCATAATGGGTCAGATGCTGTCAGAGGTTTGCCATTTACAGCACGAGTCACGTGATTTCAGTAACTAAACGTCTCTTCGGCTCTAATCCTCCGTCTAATCCATCTCGGTGTTGCTACAAGTCTGAAAAGATAATAAGAAGGTATCATGAGTGCCAGGGACCAGCGGCGTCCCGTGATGTAGTGTTTGAAAGCGACGCCTCTCCTCCCTCGGCAGCAGAAATCAAACCAAATCAATAAAAGTCATCTCTTCAGATGAACCCGAGCCATCGAGGAGAAGCAAACCTACCCTCCTCCCACTGCTCTCTCTCTCACCTTCCCCCTACCCCCACCCTGTCCCCCCCTCCCCAAGCCCTCCATCTCTTTGTTGAGTGTCACTCAAAGAAAAAAAAGGGAAGGCAGGTGTTTTCAGCTTCAGGAGAAACATCCTTGAGTCGGTGGTCAGAAGTTTAGGTTGGAAACAGACTAAAAAGAGAGAGAAGAGAGCGTTTTCTCTCCTCTGCTGATAAGGCGGAATATCATGGACAAAAAAAGTATGAGCAGCTCAAGGACATCCTTTTGAGTTTTTCCTTTCTTTCTTTTTTTTTATTGTGTTACAATAGAGGGAGAAAAAAATCCTGTGAAGTGAACTCAGCAGCAGGAAAACGCTGAGCTGTGCCATGCTGAGCTTAACTAAACCGAACTAAGCTGAGCGGGGCGAGGCGAGGCGAGGCGAAGGGAGGAAGGGATGGGCAGGGCCGAGCGGGAGATTGGATGGGCTGTGTGATTCATGTTTTTCTGTCCGGCGTGGACCCCCACCCCCACCACAAACACCAGCGCCACCGCACAAACACACAAACAGCTTCTCCTCTCCTTCTGTCTCCACCCTTTTGGACTTTCCCCGCTGAGTTAGGGGATTGGGGAAATGCCCAGGAAGCAGAATCAGGTTGAGAAGGGGGGTGTGATGAAAAAGAGGAGGGGAAGGCGGGGGTCTTGTCACTCACCATGATTGGTCGACGGCTCTGCAGTCTCTGGGAGGCCTGACAGCGGCTGCTGGTCCTCTCGCCTCGTGTCCACCGCTGGTTCACCAGCTCGCCCCGAAACTCATTTTCTAGAAAGAAAAAGATGGAAGAAGGGGTGAGAAAAATAAAAAAAAGAAGAGAGAAAAGAGAGAGTTGTCATGTGAAATCATCAGCATCAGAGGCGGCGATTTGGATAAAGGGGAAGAGGAGGGTGGGGGTGCTACTTTAGGGGAAGGTCGGGGCACTAGAGCATGCTGCAGACACTCCTTTATTAACTAAAAAGAAGAGTACGTCGGCTGCTCCAGCTCACAGTAAAAGGCTAAGTGCCCCAGCTGGGGTCCCTGTCAGTCCGCTATTAGAATCAATCAAATTTGCGCATTTTTATCAAGCTTTTCAGGGGTGCATATATGAGCGAATTGGGGGGAGGAGGGAGAGGTGGGTGAAGAGCGGTCAGTAAATAATGAATCATACATAAATCAAGCCTCTTTCTCTTCTCTCCCCCTCCTCCTCTTTTCTCTCATTTTTTTTTTCATCAAGGTAATAGCTCTTCGCTTCATCTTTGTGACGACGGCCCGGGAGAAGCAGACTATTACAAATCCTACTTCAGACGGTGCTAAAATACAAAAACAGAGGCGTTTGTCCTAACAGATGAGATTCAGGTTCAGAGAGAGTGTGTGGAGTGTTTTTTTCTTCTTCTTCTACCAACACTCAGAGCTGAACTTTTCAACCAGTGCAGCTTTAAGACACTTCAGCGGATGTCGCTCGCTATCTCTCTGTCTCTCTCTCCGGGTGGTACAGTGAAATCGGATTCTTTTTCAGATATTTATACACCGTATGCATATATAGACACACCACAACCTTTACATGGTTTGTGCAGCGGTGAAAGACAAACTCCTCTGACTGCGCTGCTTCCTCAAGGACACCTCAGAGCAAATAACTGAGACAGATCAACATTTAGGTCACTCTGTTCAGCATGTAAATTGAAGCAGCTTAGGAGGGATTCACAATTTTGCATTTATGTGACAAAATCCAAGGTCGAATATTTGTATAATGCGCCTTTCAAAACAAAACATCAACCTCTCCGGCCTCTGCAGAGTGCATCTCCTCCCTCCACCTTTTTTCCTCCTCTTTGAGTTCTTCTTTCCGACTGTCCTGTGGCTGAACCCAAAGTGCACACTAAAAGCAGGGAAAGCACAAAGACAACAAAGAGGAGCTCGCGTGTCCATCTACAACGAGGGGTCCGGAAGCAGACCGGCCCCTCCAGAACCCCCCCACTGCCCTCCACCCACCACTCTACACAGCGTCCTCACCCGCCTCACCCATCAGGAAAAAAACCTTCGCCAAAGCTCAGCCAGCACTCTTCACAAAATGCTTGTTTATCAACTTTCACGGCCCCCACCTCCTCCTCCGCCTCCCCTCCTCGGCTGAAAAAGTGATTACAGCAGCAATACTGTTGGTCTGCATCTCTATCTCTGTCTCAGCCATCTCCACACACACACACACACACACACACACACACACACACACACACACACACACACACACACACACACACACACACACACACACACACACACACACACAGTCCATCTACAACGAGGGGTCCGGAAGCAGACCGGCCCCTCCAGAACCCCCCCACTGCCCTCCACCCACCACTCTACACAGCGTCCTCACCCGCCTCACCCATCAGGAAAAAAACCTTCGCCAAAGCTCAGCCAGCACTCTTCACAAAATGCTTGTTTATCAACTTTCACGGCCCCCACCTCCTCCTCCGCCTCCCCTCCTCGGCTGAAAAAGTGATTACAGCAGCAATACTGTTGGTCTGCATCTCTATCTCTGTCTCAGCCATCTCCACACACACACACACACACATCTTTTTATTCCTTCTCTGCTCGTCTTTCAGAGTGAAGTGAAGTGAGCATCCGTCCCGTATTGTTAGTTCGGGGGCCGAGGAGCTTCCTAAATGCCAAACATATAACAGAGCTCTATTCGGACACGTAGCCTCGGGCCGCGTGTCCACGTCCTCACTCACTTTGCGTGCTTTTAAAAAAAAATAAAACACAAAAAGAAGCACATTTTGAATCTGTGTGATCTGGATTTTTTTTTTTAAAAAGTTGATTAATCACAGGAAAAAGGTGGCCTCTTTCATCTGTTTGTGTAAAGAAAAAAGAAAAAACTCCCAACATCTGGATGCTTAAGTTAATTTGAACTCCTCTCTCTCTGCTCGGGATCTTATTCTTTGATCGTTTCACCTAAAAAAGACGCTCGGCTCGTTATTTTGCGCCGAAAATTGGAGGAGTGCGAGACAATTAGCCGTGCACCGGGGAGGTTTGGTTAATCAGAAGCGAGAAGGGGGGGGTGAATGCAAAATGATTTTTTTCACTGCCAGGATGCTGTTTTTTTTTTTTATTCCTCATCAAAGCTTGCAGTTAAGTTTTCTATATTCTACCAAGAATAAAGTAAATCAATGCATTTAGCTTGACAGAGAGAGAAAAAAGGAGCCTTTTAAGCAGAAGTTTATGGTCAAGTAATACTATTATAGGCTGTGGGCTTACTGTGCTGGGACAATGGAGCAAAGAGGCCTAAATCCATAGTTAGATTAAATACCAGGGTGAACTGTGTGTAACAGTATTAGTGCACGTACAGGGCCGGGCCCAGCTGTACACCCCTGGTCCTGTTAAGCAGGATTTAGAGACAACTTAGTGTGATTACAGCGAGCCAGTGCAGAAGAGACCGAGAAATCAAAAGTTGACTCGCATTATTCTCTGGTTTCCTTTTTGTGTCAAAGGACAAAAAGAGGGAGAAAAAAACAACTGGATTATCTAGTAGCAGGTGGGAGAGTTGAATGGGATGTATAGATCTGAGATAAGGGAAGTTTCCTGCTGAAGGTCAAATAAAAACAAGAGAAAGAGGACAACGTGGCAGATGCATGCTCTTATCAGTTATGGGATGGGAGTCTCTCTTTTTTTTTTTTTCAGGGCGGAGGTGGGGTGAGGAAGGGGAAGGAGGCGGCGCCATGGTAACCAGCTTTTTCGGAGGAGCTCCCCTGAGGGCCGTCCTGACCTCAGCATCCGAGAAACAAACCGACCGTTCACACACCTGAAACATTTCCACATTTCCTCCTACACAAGACTTTTCATTCTGCTTATTTTTAATTAATTTCCCCCTTTTTTCTCTTTAATATTATTATGATTCCCTTTCAACGATGGGGCATGAAATCCATTATTTCCAGGCCTTTTTTAAACGCCTCCTCTGCATTGAAAGCCCTGGCCGACCCTGACCTTTCTGCTTGTATTGCTTAGATTTCTGATAGGCTTTGAATGACGAGGGTGCAATTTGGCCCCAGCTGCTCCTCCAACATGTTTATTGCGCCTCCCTCCTCCGGCACCTGCTGTCCTCACCGTGGGCTATTCAACCCCTTCACAAATAGAGAGGTTTCCTCCTCCTATCGCAGCAGCAGCAGCAACACACACACACACATCCAAACACACATCTACACAACTTCATATCTGAGCCATACACTCCACTGGCGAGCATAAGGCCCCAATAACCTAATTCTGTAATCCCCCCCTGAAAACTAGGCTACATTTTACAGGAAAAGTAAATGGAAGAAAAACAATAGGTGTTCTATCATCTCTGCTTGGGATTTATTAAACCTCCAACTAACAATAGGCTTAAATTCAAACTGCAACATCATTCAAAGTCAGTGAAAGCATCTTTTTCAATCAATTAAAAGGCTTAATAACCCATTATGTGCATGATTTGATTCCCTTTTTAAAGCCCAAGGATGCTGTCGCCAGCATAAAACACGCAGGTTGAAGGAAGTTCAGGTGTTTTCATGTGAAACATTTCCTCCCAGCTGAAGTTTCCAGCTGAAGAGCGGCTCTGCTGAGAGCTGGAGCTGCGCTGTGAAGCTGCTACAGCGGGGATGGAGAGCAACTTAAAGAGCGGGGTGACATAACACTCGGTGTATCATCATCCCTCATCTCTTTTTTTTCCTCCTCCATCTTAGGACGCAGGTGCTTCGGCGAACCGCGAGGCGCACACAGAGAGCACATTACGTGGCCATCTGAGCAAAAAGCGAAGAAGAAGAAAAAGAAGGTGGGGTGAGGAAGAGAGGGGGATAGAGGGGGTGGGTGGAGGGCTAGTGGAGCATTTAAAAAAAAAAAAACAACCCATAACGCACAGGGATCACATTATTCTGCACCGCGACACAGTTAGTCTCGGGGTCCGAAAAAGACGAACGGGAAGATTTGGACGCACGGTGCTGATTTCCAGCGCGCTTCTAAAGGACTTTTTTTTTTTTTTTAATCTGCGCACTACTAAAGGCGGCTGACATTTGAAGAGAGCATCTCTGTTTTTTGCTGCAGAGGATCAAATGGCCAACCCCTCCCTCCCTCCCTCCCTCCGAAACACACTCACTCCATCCTTCCTTCCATCCATCCATCCATCCATCCATCCATCTGTCCATGCGCACACATACAACACAACACAGCACAGAGGAGTCCAGCTCAACGCCCACTGTTACATCCTAATAACACAATCTGCTCCCCACTTTTACTAGAAAAACACACGAGTGGGTTTGGTGCTGAAAAAACGTAAAAAAAATAAATAAACAAAACGTGCAGCGGTTGTGGCGCGACACTAAAAAAAGAAAAAAACGGGGCTAATTTATTCCTGGAGATACAGAAGGTGAAACTAGAGGACAGAGTGGAGAATACACTTCACATATGAGTCAGGCGGCCAAGAGAGCATTCACAGAATAATAATATTGGTCCGTTTTTAGGCTGCTCGCTTCAACTCGACACGCCGCTGATGAACTATCTGACAGAAAAGTGGGTAAACACGCATCAGCACAGGTTCCAAGAAAGCGCCATAGTTGTTTGATTCCCAGTTATTATCACGGTACCGGTGTAAACATAAAAACATCATCTTCTCCCGGTCTATTAAACACAGAAACACTTTTTTTGAGGAAACAAAAATGAAGAAAAATGGCAAGTTTAATCCACAGCGGAGGAAATTTAGAAAATAAATAAACAACATTAATCGGCATAAAATCACGACTCCAATGAGAAGATATTTCAAAGTTATGCAAAATGACTCTACTATATGACTACAGATACACTTTCAGATCAACCATGTGTGCGTCTAACAATCAAAAACAGCGTTAAATTCTCATTACCTGCAACAACTGTGTATTTCCTTTCAGGGGTTGTTTTGGCACTGCGTCCTCGCTGCGTGTTAAAGAGTTGCTGTCAAGTAGTTTTTGAAAAAAGCAGAAAAGAAGATATCCCGAGTAAAGGTTTCTATGTATATATAAAAAAATCTATCCCGTTACAAACGTCCAGATGTGATAAATAGGGAGAGAGCGAGCGAATCGAACGTGGCACCGGCCCTCCTCTATACGCAGCGCAGCGGCGGCGGCGCACGGCTCCGTATCCAGGCGTTAAGATGTTACTTGTTTGTAAGCAAAAAACATGGCTTCATTTGCCTTTGTCAGCGAGGAGGAAAAAAACGTAATATTGACTTACCTTTCCCTCATGAGCCATTGTACCACCCCCCACCTCCCTCCCAGCCCTCCCATCCCGTCCTCCCCCCTCCATCCAACTCCTCCCTCCGCCCTTTGCCATGACATCACGGAAGCTGTAGTAAAACCTCCAGCATCAGATGGGCAGGGCTTCAGGTCCCCCCCTCTCCTTTTTTTTTTTTTTTTACTACACACCAACTCAATGGGCATATGTGCGCACAAACACTCCCCCTTTTTTCTCCTCTCTCTCCCTCCTGTTCCTCCCCCCTTTCTCGCTCTCTCTCTCCAACAACATACATCATCTGAGCCAAGAGAACTGACAACTTGGATCCTTTTACGCACGTTTTTATCCACATATGAACATAAGTTTTTCTTTTTTCCTTTCTCCAACAATCTTTAACCTGTGCGTCTCTTCTGAGCTGCAACACAACATCACACACGCCAAGAATGAGCTCATATTTTATACATTTCACCCGCTGACAAGTTCTTTTTGCGCAAAAAAAAAAGCATTATGGAGGTTCTTGTAGTATTCCTTCATATTCCCCACCCCCACACACCCTGGAAAAGTGGTACCGTCCAATAATTCATTCAGGGGGACTCTTTTTTTTCTTCTTCTTTCCAGGACTGAGAATTGATGTAGTTGTATGCAGAGTTTGTGTGTATATATACGCACTGAGAGCATCTGATAATTCCTCCGTATGGAAAAGAGGGGGTTTAACGACGCAGCGAGGGGAGAGAGCTTCAGTAAAAATTATTTATGCTCTGGGGAGCTGAGAGGACGGATATCAATTTGAATTATCACAGAGGAGAAAGTGCTACAGAAAGCAAGGAGGCTTAAAGTGGAGTGATCACTGTCAGCTCCAGATTTGTTGATAGTTTCTGGCTCCCCAACAGCAAACAGCCTTAATAGTGCAACTTGGAGTCACTCCCAAATGTTGCTCACACCGTGCTTTTTTTCTTTTTCTTTTTTTGCTTTGCTGTTTTGAAACCATTAGTGGAAATGACAACCATTCATTACAAGCCATTTGAGAATAGTCCCCACAAATGCCATCCTTTATCTGCTGTCTCCACGCCGCGTACGCAGGGAATATTCAAAAAGCCCAACCTTCAGCTTTCAGAAATTCTATTAAATTCTTATCTCTTTGCAGCAGGCTCTTTTTGTGCAATCCCATTGTTATGCATTGGAGCTGAAATCAATCACCGGCCGTGCACGCCGCCATCAGTATGATTTCAGACTGTGGGTGCGGAGATGGAGAGAGGAGAGGATTCACAACAGCGGCCGACAACAGCAGTGACAATCGAATAAACAAAAGGAGGAAGAAAAAAAGGAAGGGGAAATATGAAAAAAATCCAGGAGTGGAAAGTTTGGAGCTCAGGTGTGGACTGAGAGGCCCCAGAGTGGGTTAGTGAGGATGATAGAGGGGATACAAGTAGATGTTTGGACACTAAAAGGTACAATACTCTCATTTTGCAGGTGTTTTTGTGCTCTGGAGAGGTTTCAGAACTGAGGACAGCTCCAAAAAGCAGAGCGTGAGTTCAGGACTCCGGACAGCTCCAGAGTTTCAGGCCTCCTCCAGCTCATTGTGGAGGAAACATAGGCTAATTTAGTCCGACTGTCTGCCTCTTTCAGACTCAGTTTGATGGAATTATGAGACCCAAACTGTCCCTCACTTATCTGAATAATCAATTAAATTAATTCAAGTTCTTGTGGGCATTTTATTTTGAAGGAGAAAGCTTTTAAGTCTCAACAAACTCACTTCAGCCTCAATATAAGCTGAAATCAACTCACCTAAATTCATTTTTATGAGCCTGAACTGTCAAAAGTAATCCTTATTTTCATTTTGTCTTTAATTACGTCACAAATTAAAGTCACTCTATCCTCATTCTAAACTAAATTAAATGAACTTTTATCAGTCTGAATTCATGCAACTTTAGCTCAGTTAAATGCCTGAAAACTTTTCTTCGGTTACAGTTTAAAAGCACTTTATCTCAAGTATAAACTGAGCTCAACAAAAATTTATTTACTTTTATTAGTCAGAATTCTTGCATCATTAACTGACTGAACACTTTTACAGTCTTTCAACTTTTAAAGTGGTTTTATCTTCATTAAAAATTGACACAAACTAAAGTAAATTCTCACAACTTTCTTAATAATTTATTGTCTTTCATTTTCTTACAATTTAAATTCACTTTGTCCTCATTACAAACTGAAACAAACAGAACAAAAATTCACATTATTAGCCTAAATTCTCACAATTTTAGTTCATTTACATGTTGGAAAACTTTTATTTTGTTACAATTAAAAGTCACTTTATCCTCATTATGAAGTAAAACAAAACACAAAATTCACTTTCATTAGACTGAGTTGGAACAATATTATTTCTTCATTTTTGTCTTTTGTTTTGTTGGAATTTGGAGTCACTTTGCCCTCATTATAAACTGATATTTAAAAAAAAAACAAAAAACTAAACAAACTTTTATTAGTCTGAATTCTCACAACTTTAATTCATGAAAATGTATGAAAACTTTTATTTTCTTACAATTTAAAAGTCACTTAATACCCCAAATCCACTTTATTAGCCTAAATATTTTAATATTTGTAATATTTTAATCTTATTTTGTTTCAAGTTCAAGTCACCTCATTCTCATTACAAACTGAAATAAACAAAACAAAGCTCATTTTTACTGAGCCTGAATTCTTACAACTGTATACTATTAAAATGTTTAAAAACTTTCATTTGTTAAAATTTAAAGTCAACTTATCGCCATTATAAACTGAAATAAAGCAAAATTCAACTTCACAAACCTGGATTGCTCATAATTTATTGTCCTTTATTTTGTTTCAAGTTCAAGTCACCTTATTCTCATTATAAATTGGGGAAAAAATCACTTTTATTGGTCTTAATTCTTGCAATTTATACTAATTAATGTCTAAAAACTTTCATTTTGACAGACTTTAAAGTCACCTTATCCAAATTATAAACTAAAATAAAGCAAAATTCTATTTCATTAGTCTGAATTCTCACAATTTTCTTAATAATTCATTGTATTTTGTTTTGTTTCAAGTTCAAGTCACTTCATCCTCATTATAAACTGAAAAAATAAAATAAAATCACTTTTACTGGCCTGAATTCTTGCAATTTTATACTATTTCTGTGCCTAAAAGCTTTATTGCAATTTAAAGTGACCTTATTCTCATTATAAACTGAAATAAACAAAGCAAAATTCAGTTTCATTAGTCTGAATTCTCAAAACTTTCTTAATGATTTATTGTATTCTGTTTTGTTTGAAGTTGAAGTCATTTTATTCTCATTATAAACTGAAATAAACCAAACAAAACTCACTTTTAATGGCCTGAATTCTTGCAGCGTTATACAATTTAATGCCATCTTATCATCATTATAAACTGGGGAAAAACTAAACAAAATTCACTTTTATTAAGCCTGAACTCTTGCAACTTTATTCAACTAAAACGTCTGAAAACTTTTATTTATTGTCTTTTGAGGACAAAACTAAAACTCTACAGATGTCTGAGAAACTTTTTTCTTCCATAATGTTCCTGCTATTGTGCTCTGTGTGATTATAAGTTGAAATATTGCTCAAGATGAGATGAAAAGTGAACTATAATGATCTAAACTGGTGACTTTTTGAGCTGTCACCATTAAAGTGAATCAGCTTCTTTATCATCAGCCGGTTAAAACTTTTCCTCTGTTGTTCCAAAGTGGGTCTATAGTTGCAGATGGCAGCAGCAGTATAAATATTAGATGGGGGCAGCAGCTGACTGGGCGCTGAGGTTGGGACCGGGGGAGGCCCCTATAGTCCCTCGACAGATGGAACAAGCCGACAGACCAACACAACAAAAAAGTTTTTAATAAGCTCGCAGCTTGGCATTGTCCCCACGGTACCGGGGCCACACGGTCCCCGAGGGGACCAACTGTCCTTTGTCTGGACAGGGTGCTTTTTTTGTCTCTTTTTCTTTTTCTGTCTTAACACTGGGATCGAAGTTTAGTTTACAGAAGTTTATTTCGAAATGTTTGCGCAGAAAAGTTGCAGCTGCTGCGATCAGAGGCAGACATAAGCTTCTTTTAATCCGCATAGACACACAGAGAGAGACGCCCACAGTCACTCTAACAGGCTTTAACAGAGTAAAAAATACACACAGAGCTTGTAAAATTAAGTTCATCATCTATTTGTGTCTGATTGATTACAGGCGCAACAAATACAGGCAGAAAAAGCCCCAAAAATTCCGCAGAGACGCGCAGATGCCGAAACACTTCATCGCATTCATCCTTTAAAAGTTGCTCCATAAAGTTTTTTTTAAAAAAGTGATACGAACCTAGAAAAGTGCGACACAGCTTCATGTTTGCGCTCCCGCTCCCTTCAGTCTCTCTTCAGTCCCGCAGCGAGCCGCCAAGTGCTGCTGCCAAGTTAACTTCTGCAGAACAAAGTTGCTCAAAGTTTTGGTTCAACTTCAGCGGGGCAGGGGGCGGGGCCTCGGCGGGATGACTGACAGGGCCGCTGCGCCAATAGGAGGCGGCGGAGCCCTCCTGCTGCCCGGAGCTGCAGCCAATCCCCAAAGTCCCAGCCTGAGCTTTCAACAACAATGGCCCGCAGAGCAACAAAGAGCATCTGCTGCGCCCAGCAACTTCTCACACTCACTAAGCTCCCCCTCAGCAATCTGCCCTTAAAACAACTCTTCTTAAAAATCATCTGCATCCACTCCAACATGAAAAAAACATCACAAAATGCAAACAGAGCTGCAAAGAACTCCTCACAATCACGTTAAAATATTCTCTCTCCAACTTAATCCACACCAATTTGTTAAATTTTCCAAATGTCTACCCCGTGTTAACATTTGCTCACACCTCCCTCCATCATCACCAAACGCACCAGATGTACGGCTAATTCAGGCTAAGTTGCAGGAACATTTTCACTGGAACTCCAGGCCTATTCAGAGTGTGTGTGTCTGGTGCAGACAGACAGTTCCTGCCTCCCAATAGCAGATGGTCTGCCAGATAATGAGCTCTCCTATTGCTTGCTCCCATTACCCCCGTCCCCATCTCTCCAAGATGTAATGGGGGGTAAAGCAACCTCGACGCATTCTACTGCCTTTTTCTTATTCATTTTATTTCATGCACATTTAATGCTATGATTGCTTTTTGCTAATGTTTGTTAAATAGTGTTGCACGTTGCCAAACAGTCTCCCCTCCTTCTCTCCTGCCAGGAGGGTGTATTAATGATATGTGCATTTAGAAATGTGTGGAATAAAACTAAAAATGCAGCTTTGAATAAATTACTCATTATTAAATGATCTGACTAAAACCAAACTAAATGAGTTAAATTTAAATAACTTTCCCAGCATTGTAAGTCTGGAAAAATGTTTGCTACTAAACTGGATCCAAACTAAACTCAGCTTTATGGACCCTTCATTAACTCTCTCAATCCCGCCTTATAGGCTGGAATAAAGTTCTGAAACAAACCAATATTATTCTAAACTGAACTGAACTTAATTCAACAGCAAAACAAAGTGTTTCTCCCCAATCAAACCTTATTTATTTCTCATTATCATTGTGAATCACTGTTTCACTAAACTGAAGGAAAACAGAAAACAGAAAAAAATGGAACTAAATTCATTCTTTTTTGACCTGAATTGTCACAACTAAACACCATAAAACCAAGTTTTTTGGACCCAAAATTATGAGCACAGATAGTTTTAAATTACATGAACAAACGTAAACTGAAAGGAAAAAAGCAAATAACAAGAAATTGAACGTCCTTGATCTAAACAGTTGAACTGAACACCTGAACTGTCTCAACTCCACTCAGAATCCCTGGTTTGTAACTCCCAGAGCTCACAGTGACTCTGCACTAAACTAAGCTGAAGTACACATGAAGCTAAACGGGAACTTTAGCACCAAGTGTAACCCTGAATAGTTATAACCAAACTAATTATCCAAGCAGTTACATCAGCTTATTACCTAAGCAGCTGCATCCAAACTAAACTAAACTGAAGACAACCTCCTTTATCCTTTATTAAAAGCTCATGTATATATTTTTTTTAAAAATGGACTAAACTGAACTATGTTCACTTTAACTTGAACACAAACTCCTCCATCTGTCACTCTGCACTAATAAACTAAATTAGGTTGGACTTAAACTCAAACCAGCTACGATAATCACCACTGGTGTAAAAGTTTTAATATCTGAACACATCATGGATCCTTTACTATAAGCTTGAACATTGCAGCAATTGTGTACAAAATTAAACTAAACTAAAGTAAACTAAACATCCAAGCAGTTACATCTAAACTAAACTAAACTAAACTAAACTAACTAAACTAAACATCCAAGCAGTTGCATCTAAACTAAACTAAATTAAACAAAAACTAAACTAAACTAAATAACCAATCAGTTGCATCTAAACTAAAGTAAACTAAACATCCAAGTAGTTACATCTAAACTAAGCTGAACAAAACTAAACACCCAATCAGTTGCATCTAAACTAAACTAAACTAAACTAAACTAAACTAAACTAAACTAAACTAAACTAAACTAAACTAAACTAAACTAAACTGAACTAAACACCAACACTAAAACAACTTCTTTCCTTTATTAAAACTTTAAATATAACACATCATGAATCCTTTATTAAAAGCTTGAATATTCTGACAATTGTGTACAAAACTAAACTAAACTAAACTAGTTTTAAGTGGTAGGTAAATGAAATCTGCAGTATTATGTGCTATTGAATGGAGTCAAACTAAAACCTTTAAACTGTTATCATCCAGTAAACAACAAAGCTGAGCTAAACTAATGCTAGTAAAGAGGGGGTAAACGAATCTCCTCTCCTCATCCCTCCAGTCCTGCTTCCATGGCACAAAACCTCACATGTACAATGAATTCACAGCTTATTAAAGTGGCTTTTGGTACGTGTGGACAAAGACGGTGTCAGTGTTAAGGAGGACTGCTGGGTCTCCACTGATGCCGCTGCAGGTTTTCTTCTTCTTCTTCTCCTTTTTTTTTTTTATCTGGGCATGCCAGACAGCCTCTAGCATTCTTCCTGAGCACGGTGCTCTCATTAGCCTATTAACTTCACTATTCACCCCCACTACACCCTTCTGTTCACTGCCCCGATAGCACACACACACACACACACACACACACACACACATTACACAATCTCAGGCATATGCAAATGCACACACACACACACACACATCACACACAAACACACACACACACACACGTACACAACCCCCTTCTCATTCTCTGCTCTGTATAACAAGCAGCTGAACTCTGACATAGCCTCCAGCTGTCCTGGAGACGACGGTGACAATAAAGTTTAAACAAATACACACTTATACACACACACACACACACACACACACACACACACACACACACACACACACACACACACACACACACACACGGTGAAGTGCAGGAAACAGGACCTCGTTGAGAAAATGACCCCCGTGAGGTAATTAATGGAAATTTCACTCATCATCATCATCATTATTCCACCAAAAAAAGAAGAAGTAAAAGTTCACTCCTACGCTTTTATTATCATTATTCTGCAACTTCGGAGAAACAAAAAGGGTCGTCGCTCCTTTTGGAACTAAAAAGGTTCTTTTTTTTCCTCTTTAATAAATGTGCAGGTCTGTGTTTGAACTAAGCAGGGGAGGAACTTTCCATTTCTTTTTTTATTGCAGCCACTCATACATCCCGACTTCGCGCACAGATGGACACTCGACGAACCGAGTCCTGCTCTGGGTCTCAGGGTAACAATCGGGTTCATAACACGATGACTTTATTGCCCCCCTCCGTCACTTTCACACCCCCCGACCCCCCTTGCTAACATCCATGCAGCAGGATGGTACCCATATCTGTCAGCTCCCATTAGACACAGCCAAGCGCTTCACCCACCAGGGAGAGGATTTCTCTGCAAAAATCCACCATTTCAGACTTCTACGTCATCTATTCCTCTGTAAAGACAACAGTTATGTCCCCACGTGGAACACAAAACAAGTTTGTGTACTCCATACGCTACCATGCTGGGGACTGAACTTGTAGTCCTTTTTTATCTAATATTTAGCTGCAGTTATTTTAATTATTAATGAATCTTTATTTTTTTCTACAAATAGCACAGGAACAATGCTTTCAGGTTTTCACAGCAAAACAAGAAGCAGAGTGGTCTAACCCACAAAAAAATCTGAGTTTTATATCATTTCTGTAAGATTTTATGGTCTAGATTTTAGTGGCAAAGTGGTCTAACCCACAACCCAGATATAGCGTTACAGTGAATGTTAGACCATTCTTGAAAACACAAAATTTTGAACCCATTTTTCTCAAAAATTGCTTCCAAATCCTTATTGTCAAAGATGCTTCAAAAATGATTCCAAATGATTCAAAACGTGTTCAAAATGTTCCAGAATTACAGAAAAGTTTGCAGAATGACACTAAATTTGTCCAAGATTCTTTAAAGATCATCCAAAATGACTCACGATTTTTTAAAAACAACTTGAAAATGATCCAAAATTGCAGAAAATGTGTCCAGGATTAAACAAAAATTGTCATAAATGAAAAAAATCTTTCCAAAATGACTCAAAAATTAACAAAAATTATTTAAATCTGTTCAGGACAAACTGAAAATTATTAAAAATGACTGAAACTTTAGAAGTAGAGTGGTCTAACCCACAAAAAACTGAGTTTTAAATCATTTCTGTAATATTTTATGGTCTAGATTTTAGTGGCAAATGGTCTAACACAACCCAAATATAGCATGACAGCGGTGCTTTGAATGTTAGACCATTCTTGAAAACAAAAAACTTTTCATCCTTTTTTCTCAAAAACTACAGGTGGGTCAGACCACTCTGCTTCCAAACCCTTGTTGTCCAAAATGCTTTAAAAATGACCCCCTATGATTCAAATTTGTCTAGAATGACTTAAAAATTATCCAAAATTGCAGAAAATTTGTCCAGAATTACACAAAAGTTGTCAGAAATGACAAGAATCTTCCCAAAATGACTCAAAAATTGTCCAAAATTACTTAAATCTGTTCAGAATGAACTGAAAATTATTAAAATTGACTGACAACTTGCAGAATGACATGAGGGGGTTAGAAGCAGAGTGGTCTAACCCACAAAAAAGTCAGAGCTTTATATCATTTCTGTAATATTTTATGGTTTAGAAGTGGTCTAACCCACAACCCAAATGTAGGATTACAGTGAATGTTAGATCATTCTTGAAAACACAAAACTTTGAACCCATTTTTATCAAAAACTACAGAAAGTGGGTCAGACCACTCTGCTGCCAAATGCTTCAGATGATTCCAGTCTCTCAGTTGAAGCTCCCAAACAAAGAGAGAAGAGTTATGTTGTCACAGCGAGGTTTCATTTGAAAGCAGAATATTTTATGGAAAGGAGTTTTAGAGGATTCTGCAGGTCTGACGAAGCCTTTTGGATGGTTTTCAAAAACCTAAAAGAGTTGTTTTTTACTGAATCTGCTTTGAATACTACAACCTGGATGACTGAGAATCTACACAAACAGTTTATGGAGAGCTTAGGAAGTTTAAAAACATCCCTTTTTTTTCATTTTAAGCAAAAGTGACAACAAAATAATGGATTTAAATGATGTTGTCGTGTTTGCTTTGCAAAAATAATGGAAACTTCGGGTTGATTATCAAAAAAGTAGTAAATTATATTTAAACCGACTGGCTAATTGATTGATATAAAGTAAACATTTCAAAGTTGGGCTGCACAGTGGCTCAGTGGTCAGCACTTTTGCCTTGCAGCTAGAAGATCCCCGGATCGCATCCCGGCCTTCCTGGGATCTTTCTGCATGGAGTTTACATGTTCTTCCTGTACATGTGTGGGTTTTCTCCAGCTTCCTCCCACAGTCCAGAAGCATGCTGAGGTTAATCAGTGATTCTAAATTATCTGTAGGTGTGAATGTGAGTGTGACTGTTTGTCTGTATATGTGGCCCTGTGATAGACTGGTGACCTGTCCAGGTGTCCCCTGCCTTCATCCTAAGCCAGCTGGAACAGACTCCACCCCCCCACCCCCCACCCCCCACAACCCTGATAAGGATTAAACGGTGTAAAGATAATGGATGGATGGAGTAGCACCATCTACTAGAAGTCATATATTAATTTTGGCTGAATTATGTAATGTGTTTTTGCACCTATTAAACAAATATCAATTTTGTCTACGATCAGTTACAATTTCTTCATGTGATTTATTTCAGATATGCTACAACTATCATAAACAAGAGAAAATAAAACATAAAACATTATAAAACAGAAGTTAGAATGGGGTCTGAAAGAGAGCAGGACAAAGTTTAACTTATTAACTGCTACCAGCTACAATGGAAGTGTTTTTAGCTGTAATTTCCACCGTGTTGGTACCTTAAATCCTGAACTTCTCCTTTAACACAATCAACTTTTGGTGGTGTTTAAAAATACACGGCTGCCATTTAGCGCGATGAAGACACAGAACGCCGCCGGCTCTTCATTACTCACGGATTACACTTCTCCTTCCTCTCTTCTTTAGTGGGAGTTATGAATTTTTAACAGGCGTATGCACACACACACACACACACACACACACACACACACACACACACCCACACACACACCCACACACACACACACACACACACACACCCACACACACACCCACACACACACACACACACACACACACACACCCACACACACACACACACACACACACACACACACACACACACACACACACACACACACACACACACACACACACACACACACACACACACACACACTGGGGAAGTGAAAGGAAAAAGGCCAAAAGACAGACAAAGTTTGGTCTGGATGCCACTTTGGATGATCGTCATCTCTGGAGACCCCTCCTCCCCTGCTCACCCAACCCATTGCACAGCTTGGTCCGCCTCCCCCGCCTCCCCCCGCCCAGTGGTGGAGGCGGGGGAGACACGTGGAATGGGGTCAGCTCCGCCAAAAGGCATCACATCGCCGCCACGTCTGTCTGCTGCTCCTCGCTGTCACTTACACAGATCCACTCTTACTGTGGGAGGTTTGATTTCATCTAACTTCTTAATGCGGGATGAGAAGCCTGCAGCCACGGCGACTGACTCCCCCCTTTCACCCGCCTCCCCCCCACAGTCCAGGCAGGCATCCCAGCATCCCCCAGCATCCCTCCCTGCTGGGGTCGACAACCTGACCCCCTGTCACCCTCCAAGAGTCAAAAGCTGCATCCAAAATCAGTCACTATGTAGAGCTTGATATGTTAATATTTCCTTTAAAAAAGACTTCACACATGCAGGACCTGACAAAGAAACCAAAATAATTCTGAATGCATTGACCCACTTTCCATTTCTGAACGTTGCAAACGTGAAAAGGATATAAAACACAAGAAAAACTTAAAGGCCTCTGAAACAACTATTACATAAGTGTAATCCTCAGTTTTAATACAGTGTGTTCTCCATTTACTGCCCGAATGTTAAGTTAAAATTATTACACCCTATGCAGTGAACTCAAAGTATCCCACAATGCACCAGGTAGTGTACAGGCAATGGTCACTAGCAAAACACTATGTCCCATCATACTTTGCAGCGAAGGAGAATGGTAGATGGATGAGAGAGAAAATTAAAGATGAAAGACATTTCCTAAGATTTCTGATGGTAATTTTATGGTGTTAGCATATATTTTAATGTGTTAATATGTATTTTATAAAGTTAAGACATATTTTTTAGTTTTAAGATGTATTTTATAGTGTCAAAAGGTATTGCAAAGTGTTAAAACAGATTTTCTAGCATTAAGACATATTTTGGAGTGTTAAGACATAAAAAGTTTTTAAAGTTTCAAGATGCATTTTATAGTGTTAAAATGTATTTTCTAATGTTAATATGTATTTTATAGAACTAAGACATATTTTCTAGAGTTAAGATGAATTTTCTAGTGTTAAGTCATATTTTCTCGTTAGCGTTAAATCGTATTTTCTAGCATTAAGTCATATTTTCAAGCATTAAGTCATATTTTCTAGCGTAAAGACTTATTTTCTAGCATTAAATCATATTTGTTTGTGTTAAGACTTATTTTCTAGCGTTAAGTCGTATTTTCTTGCGTTAAAGCGCATTTTCTAGTGTTAAGACGTATTTTCTAGAGTTAAGTCGTATTTTCTAGAGTTGAGTCATATTTTGTAGCCTTAAGTCACATTTTCTAGCGTTAAGTCATATTTTCTAGCTGTAAGATGTATTTTCTAGCATTAAGTCATATTTTCTAGCATTGAGACTGATTTTCCAGCGTTCAGACTCATTTTCTAGCTTTAAGATGTCCTTTTTAGCATTCGGTCATATTTTCTACTGTTAAGACGTATTTTCTAGCGTTAAGTCATATCTTGTAGCGTTAAGTCATATTTTCAAGTGCTAAGGCGTATTTTGTAGTGTTTAGTCATATTTTCTATGGGATTGATTTTTTACATACATCTATAACTTGTTGAAATGACAGCAGGCCCGAGACAAATCTGTGAGTTATGGAACGAAAATATTAAAATTCTAAATAATCATTTGTATTGATATATTTAATAGTGGCAGAGCGATGTAGCACAACACAAACACGAAAAAAATTAAGTTATTTTTATATATTAATTTAGGAAAATACGCTTAGGAAGTGTGAATTTATCACAAAAATGCCGGCCAGTTCACCACCATAGATGATATCTATCGGATACGTTAGAACTGAGCGGTCACAAGTGACGTATTTAATAGAGGAGAGACTAAAGTACAGTCCAAAAGTTTGCCGAGGAGCTCCATACATAGTAGACTATATAGCCATCCCTAGATAGGGAGTACGTACTGACCGATGATGGCGTGGTATTTTTCAGATAATCAGAATCTGTATTTTTATTGGCTAACCATTGATTAATGAAATGCTGTACTTCAGGTCTAATGCAGCCTCGTCTCTCTGTCTCTCATCACTCTGTGGTCTCAAAAATGTCTGAACAAGAAACACAAACCAGGAAGTTAGCTTCTGTCACAGCGGCTAAGGCTACGCTAATGGCTAGCGAATAAGCTACAAAGCAGATGAACCTGAAACAGAATCTGGGAAAACAGCAATTAATTGAAGACCTGGACCTTAGTGGACAACAAAATTTGTGGTTTTAAGTAAGGCTTGAGGCTGATATTTGACTCTTTTTTTTTTTTTCAATTATTGCTATCCAATATTAGGGCAAGACTATAGCTAACAGGTTCCTCTTAGCCTGTCTGCAGCATCGTAACATCTCCTAAAGTAAGATCAATTTCAACAATCTGCTCTAACTGACAGAAACGTCTCTTTAGTAGAGGCACAAACCACAACCACAACCAGGAAATTAGCTTCTTTCACAGTGGCTAAAGCTATGCTAATGGCTATCAGCTAAGCTAGAAGGCAGCCACAGATTAACCTGAAACAGAGTCTGGGAAACAATCATTTAAGATCTGGACTGTAGTGGGCAATAAAAGCGATTGAAAAGTGAAAGATTAAGAAAATGAAGAACTTTGCCACAAACAGAGGGAAAAGTTCTAATTTAATCACCTCTATTTCTGTTTTACATATTCAGTCACCTTTATTAATGAAGAAGTCTAGTTATGAATGCCAGGTTCTCTGCTATCATGCTGGTAAAACATTAAATGTAATGTATATCCACATATTAGTTATCGGCCTTTCTTGATTACCAATAATCAGCATCGGCCCTGAAAAACCCACATCATTCCATCCCTGGATAGGAAGTAGGGAATGATTTTGGACACAGCCAAACTCTTGAAGGCCTTCCCCTCCTCACACCTTTTCTCTCCACTCTGGACCCTCCCATCCCTTCAACCTTCTCCATCCTCGTCTTTCAGCCTCTCTGCCTCCTGTGCTCAGACCCCGACAGGCTAGGCAAATATGCACCCTAAGCAGCGGTAAATACAGGCAGCACTTCACAAACAAGGCCTGATTACAATGACAAAGGCTGCCACACTTTAGGGAGGAGCTTGGAGCAATTTGGAGGCTGCAGGGGCCATTGAGCGAGTGGCATACTTAATGGGCTTTGTGTGCCAGAAGAAAAGGGTCTGAGCTTCTGGGCCCAGCTGTCACTACGGAAAATATCAGACTGACACAGCACCCGACGCTCTTTGGTTTGCTCTCTTTTCTTGTCTCACCCCCACCGTCCTCCCCCTCTCGTCTCTCTCCACTCTTTTTTCTCTAGTTAGTGAGCACAAAAAAGTGAAAGCTGTTGGAGTGAAAGAAGACGCAAGAAAGAAAAAAAAAACTAAATGAGAACTCCCTCTCTTGATCTCTCGCACACACAAGGAATGAAAAAAAAGGGGGAAAAAAAGCAAAGCATGCAACCCTGCTCTTTCTTGCACACACACACACAAATATAATGCACAGTAGGCTGACTCTGCAGCAATTATTCAAACCCCGAAAACCCAGAGGGATAAATGACATTATTACATTTCACCACTTAATTACGTATGTGGATAGTTACTAAGCGTTAGCCATCATGCATGCATAATTCAGTAAGATATAGTCACTTCGCTTCATAAAGCACCCTTTCATTACCAAATGTGTGGCAGAAGAAAAAACAAATTAACACCATGTGCTCTGTGGAGGGAGGGAAAAAAAACAACAAGAAAAATAACGGCAAGAAAAGTGCAAATATGTGATTGTCAGGCCTCACAAGGCAAAAACAACTCCAACATTTTAGTGGATTTCCAGCAGAGCCAAACGACAGTTTATTTGCTGGAAATGATTTTTCTCCAGTGATAATGGGCTTGGCTCGAAAACAAAGACTTGAAAGATCCTCTGAAGCAGCTCTCTGGTTACGCTTTCTGAATCCTTGTATGTTAAAAAAAAAAAAAAAAAAAGAAGAAGCGCTCACACTCCAGATCCGACTGCATTACACCAGCTCTGTGACTTATGGCACTGTAAGACCGAGCATAATACACACACCCACGCACGAACGAACGAACACGGCGAGCTCGCGCGCCAGCAACAAATAAAGAAAAAAAATCTTAAAAACGCGCACTGGAGGCGAAACAGGCACAAACAACATGCGCACGGTCGCACAGCGCTGCATTATTGAAACACAGCACAAAGCCAGAGTTGGATGTTGTTTCACCTAATCTCTTTGATACCACTGTGGTGCTGCTAAGCTCCAGAAAATCAGCTTAGCAGATGTCCTAAAGTGTAGGTGGCTTGCTTCATGAGGCAAGAGAAGAAAATGCTACAAGAAGAAGAAGAAGAAGGAGAAAAGAAGGGAGGGCTGGTGGGGGCAGGGCCACAGATTTGGAACGAGGCCCCGATGAGTTCAACTCAATCCCCTTTGTACTTCTGTCTGCCAGGCACAGTTGTTCCAGCAAACTAGACGGAGTGTTACTTCTCAATTCACCCATCACTCCGTCCTCACATCCTCCCACTTGCGTGTTCTCCAAGCCGGAAAACTTCTAATAATGATGCAGATAAGGAGGATTTTTTCCCGTCAAAAGGCTGCTACTTTGCTTAACCTGCACTCAGATGTCAGCTGATTGCAGCCCGTGTACCGATAACGCCGGCGACACACATCATGTTGCATGCATTATCGGCACAAGTGAGACATCTGTATGCAAATGTCATTATGCTGCTGGTGGGGGGAGACTGTGAGTGGGCCGGCTGTGAGTGATGTTATGATAGTGAAGGAGGGACTGAAGAAGGTTGGGCTTTAAAGGAGTGTGTGTGTCAAGAACGGGTGCATATATGTATGGTATCCATAGTAACCAACTAACCCAACTCAAGATGGCTCACTGATGCTGTCATCTTTCATCTTCCCCTCCAGCCCGGCGAACTGCGACTTGTTTCACCAGACACGGAAACACACACATGTTTCAGACAGATTAATAAAACATCTAATCCCGCATCAGGATGCTTTCAATTCCATGGCGAGGAGAAAAAATGTTAATAACCACAGGTGTTGTTGCCTCCCAAGCACGTGGAAAATTCAGTTCACGCGACTGTAGTGAATGACTGCATGTGCAGCCATCTCCTCAGGTTTTTCTAACTGACTGTGTGGTATGTAAGCAAGTGTTTCGCTGTCGAGCCATCTCCTCCTAATAGTGGCATTGTGGATGTCCACGGTGACGGCAGAGAAAAGAGGCGAAATGGAATGATAACAGTCAGGGGGGAAGCACCAGCACTCTGACGATACACCAAAGACACATCAAACAATGCAGAATGCTCTTTTGAAAAAGTCCTCCAACCTGAACAACCATTTTTACCCATTACAAAATGTAGCACGGATATTTTTAGCCTCTTTTGGGCTACATTTACGTACAAAATCAGCAGTAGAATTTATGTCGATGTGTTGTCAACCTCTCTACTATATATGAAAGTCCGACATAGCCACAGTGACCTCAACCATCGTTTTGTTGTGACGTCTTGAGGTTGGAATTTGGCCACCACTATCTTGATGCATTATGAGCAAGGGGCATCCTGTTTTATCGCCTGATTTCCTCTTAAAAGGGCCGCACTTCACCAAATTAACACCATGCTGTATTGAAAAAGACTTAAAACTACCAATTAAGACCATGAACCTGTTTGGAAAATGTTTACTGAGGTAACAAATGAAGTGAGAAGTTGGGTCGCTTTCTCATAGACTTCTATACGACTAGATTTCACTCCCCTGCTGGTTGTTAAAGAATCTAAAAGTTTGGGTTCATTTTTCAGATTTGAAGGCTACAACTATCTTTTATGTATAGTTTATACTTCCTACATCAGTGTTTTAGTTCTCTATGTGTGTCACCTCATATCATGATTGCTACAACCACTAGATGTCACAGTCACAATGAAGGACAACTTTTCGTCACAATAATCTGCACAAATTACCTATCTGTACATCTATATTAAATTGACACATTCTATGAAAAAAATGCTGTATTTCTGACAATGCCATATGGGGGAATAAACAGCCTTGGTGGAGTACTGCGCTCTCTGAGTGCTTTTCTAGGTATGTTTTGCCACTCATCCATCCACCCTGACCTCCTCTTACGAGTGACTTTGTAGCTACAACCACTAGAGATATCAGTCCTGTGTGAAAGTTCCAGTTAATTCAGATGTTTGGATTCTTCTCCATGACACAGGAAGCCATGGAGAAACCAGGAAGGCGTTCCATTCGTTCTCATACATCTACTCAGAGTCATACGTAACTACTTTCAGCCACAACAAGAGCAAGGATTCCTGCAGCAGATGGTGCAGCTTCCACAGAACCCTGATCTCAACCATCTGCATTTCATGAAGACACAGAAACAGACTGAACAACTGTGACAAGTTCTCCAACAACCCACTTTGTCTCTTTACCTTGATAAACTGTGTCTTTTGTACTGCGGCTGTTTGAAAGGAAAAAGAGTGGCCACAGCAAGTAGATTTGATTTATTTTTTTCCTCAGTTTACTGCACTTTGTATGAAGCAATAAATAAAAACTATTCATGGAATTATCCCTGAAAGCATCCTCACTTTACTTTCAGTGGCTAAAACATCGCCACACATCGTCGTACGTTATGTGACTTCCAGCTCTCCACTATACTTGTAAACAAATTTACAAAATGTGACTTCAGGAGTATTTTTTCTGGTCGATTCATTTAGAATCTTTCTAAAATTATGCTGCTTGGTTATTCTTACAGCTTCAAAATTGATTTCAAATCATGGTACATGCGCGGTAAAATGAAACTTATTAACCCAAAGGATTGGAGGAAGAAAAAAAAAAGCTGTTCAGCATGTTGTGGTGCATCGTTTCCAGTGTGACTGAGAGAAGCTCAGCTCTGTTTGGATAAGAGTTTGACTACTTGCCATGGAACATGTAAGGCAGAATTAAGCCAACGCTAACTTCACATGCTGCTGCCTTCCAGCCTCATGTCTTGGATTTGTGAGGAGCTGTGCAATAACTGAAAGATGTAGCGTCTGCACAGTGACATGCTGGTCAGATTTATGAGAGGAGGTCAGAAAACAGACACAAATGAAAACAAATGCGTTTAATATCATCACTGTTTTAACAGTAAATTAAAGCAAAACTCAACTCTAATATATTTAGTGTCAAATTAATCGCACCCTCATGAAGCTAATCTGCTTTATCAGCACTTCCGCTTCATCGTAATTTTTTAATTACTGGTTATTTGCTGATTATTTTCCTGATTAATAGATTGATTTCTTGGTGTTCTAGGTAAACATCGTCATTTTGTTGGCAACAGATGGTGTCTTTATTGTCTTGAACTAAACCTGGAGGATAAAGATGAAAAACGACAATGAAAGCAACAACGGCTACATTGGAAATAGCATACATCTCTTCAATTTCAGTCTAAGGCTGAAACAATTCCTCGATTTATTCCAGTAATTTCATTACTGAAAATCCTCCAGGCAAAATTAGTCCACTATATACTAGAGCCCAGGTCACTAACTGGACCCAGACTGCATCCTATACCGACCCGGACCTATAATCAATAAATTATAAGAGGATTTCAACACTTCTATTTTAATCAGCGCAGCTTTTGTAGTGTTTACGTTGTTTATCAGATCAGAGGACTGAACTATGAAGCTAGTTTAATATAGCCGGGCTTTCTTTGTGTGAGTCGACAAAAACTAAAACCTCCATCAGAGTTAACAGGTATGAAGGTGGTTTCCAACTTTCTTTGTTAACTCAGACTTTCTGCCTCAAACTCGTCACACAAACAGGAGCGTTTAACAATCATTTGACTCGTTTTCTGCACTAAATGAACCAATCATGAACAGGTTGTTTTAATGGAGAACAATGAGGAACATAAAAATTTATGACGGTAAAAAGCTGCGACTGGAAATGATGTAAGACAGGAATGCTGGTAGAAAACTGTTAAATGTGTGTTAATGTATTTATTTTAGTGATCAATGCAGCTGATTATTGATAAGAGACAGCTGCACAATAAAACTATCAAACTTAATATATTCAAACATGATATTGTATTGAAGTACATTTAGGTCTGACACTGACTCATAATGAAGGAAATCACTTCAATTTGTGAACAAATCAAAGAAGAACTAAAGATACTGATTGAATATTCTCTGTAATAAATGCTAATAAACTGATCAGTTTTCTTCTATCAGCTGCAGTAGCAGCAGTTTAAATGGATCAAACATAAAAACATATTTATGTGATTTCTGCATCACCAACTAAATTCATGTGGGGTTCCCATGGCTTTAGTTTTAGTAGAATACCCCTGTACTACACTATATATGTACAATACCCCTGTACTACACTATATATGTACAATACTCCTGTACTATACTATATATGTATAATACTCCTGTACTATACTATATATGTACAATACTCCTGTACTATACTATATATGTACAATACTCCTGTACTTTACTATATATGTACAATACTAGTGTACTATACTATATATGTATAATACTCCTGTACTATACTATATATGTATAATACCCCTGTACTATACTATATATGTACAATACTCCTGTACTTTACTATATATGTACAATACTAGTGTACTATACTATATATGTACAATACCCCTGTATTATACTATATATGTATAATACCCCTGTACTATACTATATATGTACAATACTCCTGTACTATACTATATATGTACAATACATCTGTACTATACTATATATGTATAATACCCCTGTACTATACTATATATGTACAATACATCTGTACTATACTATATATGTACAATACCCCTGTACTATACTATATATGTACAATACCCCTGTACTATACTATATATGTACAATACATCTGTACTATACTATATATGTATAATACCCCTGTACTATACTATATATGTACAATACCCCTGTACTATACTATATATGTACAATACCCCTCTACTATACTATATATGTACAATACCCCTGTACTATACTATATATGTACAATACCCCTGTACTATACTATATATGTACAATAAATCTGTACTATACTATATATGTATAATACCCCTGTACTATACTATATATGTACAATACCCCTGTACTCTACTATATATGTACAATACCCCTGTACTATACTATATATGTACAATACCCCTGTACTACACTATATATGTACAATACCCCTGTACTATACTATATATGTACAATAAATCTGTACTATACTATATATATATAATACCCCTGTACTATACTATATATGTACAATACCCCTCTACTATACTATATATGTACAATACCCCTGTACTATACTATATATGTACAATACCCCTGTACTATACTATATATGTACAATACCCCTGTACTACACTATAAATGTATAATACTCCTGTACTAAATCTCTTTCTGGTTTACTATATAATATGCAAGTATGGATATTGGAGTGCACCCGATGTTCTGACAACTTTGAATTTGTTAAAAACTCCTCAAAGCTGTTATTTCTGTTCATTATTGACACTTAGTTTCTCTAATTGGGATCCAGAATGGATATAACATGACGTTTCTTCTTTAGTGTTTTGCAGTGGCTGTTTCCTTTGCACATGCCCAGTAGAGTCTTTTTGGCATCTTAATAATGGTGGTAATAACTGGATACCAGACTCAAAAAGTCAAAAAGGTTTTCCAAATGTGACGTTTGCTTTGGCATTTAGCATGTCCAACGTGCATTGCAGTTTCCCCTTTATTTTAAATTATGATAATGCCACGAAAATAAAAATCACTTTTCCAGGTAAATATGAAGCTTCCATGGATTAAAAAACAGAAAGAATAAAACCCGACCTTGTTTGCAGTTGGAGGTGTAATGTCAAATGTTTACATATGATTCTTTAATCATAGTGGTCAGTGGGTAAACTTTTAGGATTGTATCCCTTAATGAGTGGGATTTATGGGGATAATATAGGATTTTCGTCACCGTAACATCACAAGTGACCACTGGGACAAAATAGGATTGAGGTTAAGTTGCAGCATCGTGTCTGGTTCTCTTAAAACATCCGTGATTTTAGTGAGGATGGAGGTCTTTGCAGCTTATTTCAAGATATAACGCAGGTGAAAAAACAATTATATTGTTTTGACATCCTGGATGCTGATTCACCTCCTTAATTCCTCACATTTCCTCTAGGATTTAATTAGCTGCTTCACTTGTCTCGTTTCTCTGTGAAAAGCATCGGGAAAGTTTGGGAGATGCGCTGCTGACAGGGAAAGAAAGCCTCAGTTCTATCAGAGCTCTTTAATGGAGGTCAATGAAAGTTCAGTGCAGCAGTCGGATGTGAACACGAGCACTCAGCTGGATGCAGCCTTGGATCGGTGAAAATGGGCCTCAGAAATGCAATTTTAGCTGCAGCTTTCAGTCAATTCCAACCATGAACTATTAACATCAGTTATTGTGTTTTAGATCCGAAGCAGCTGAAAGTGGAAGCAGCTCGTCCTCGATTATCTGAATTTGGAAACTCCGCCATAATACGATTACACTTGCTGCTATCATTAGTGCTATTGTCAAGACTTTTACGTGGATCCGTGCTCTGTTGCTGGGAATGAAAAAAAACTAACAAACCTCACCGACAATTGTGTTTGGACAGTAAACAAATACGGCAACCAGAGAATCATTCAGCACTGGCGGTTCACGCTCAACCAAGCAGATCTTAGTTTGTTTTTATCTTCAAAAGCATTCATTATAAAAACAAGTCTAATTTTAATGCATCACTCTGTGCGGTTAGATTTTCCACCACTGTCTAATCTGAACACCAGGAGTGTATGTTCTCTGCACGTGACCAGTAGAGTGGACAGAGTGGCTGGATTTGTACCCGAAAAACAATCATCTTTTGCATAAATTTGAATTATTCCACAGGATAAAATGGGACACACAGACTTCTGATAGTGCTCTCTTGTTAAATGAATCATCAAAATGTCGTCCTTTTCCATCCCGGGCTGCAGAAAACAAACCAGAATACGCGACTGAGGTGTTCTTGTACCATAAAGTGAAACAGCAGTGTCATATTCATGTTAGTTCAGGGGCCACATTTAGCCCAATTTGATCTGAAGTGGACTCCACCAGTTAAATTACAGCATAATAACCTATAAATAACCACAACTCCAAATTTTTCCTTTGTTTCAGTGCAAAAAAGAGTATGTTTTGAAAAAGTGAACAACCTGAAATTTCTTACAGAAAATAAGTTCAATTTCAACAACATTATGCCTCAGTTTATCATTTCCACATTACAACTTCCAGATCACAGAGTGTCTACAAAGGAACACAACATTTAGTCACAGGTATCTGGAACTCAGCAATATAATATTTTACTTTATGATCAAAATGACAAAGGTCAGACCAAAAAAAAAGACAAAAAAACAACAAAAACAAGACATTATTACAAAAATGAGACACAAAATGACAAAAACAAGACACAAAACGACAAATTCGAGAAAGAAAATGACAAAAAATGAGACAAATGACATGAAACAAAACAAAAAAGAGACAAAAAATTTGACAAAAAGTTACAAAGCGACAATAAAATGAACAAATGACAAAAACAAGACAAACAGCTACACAAATGACACAAAAAATGACAAAAGCGAAAAACAAAATGACAAAAAAGGACAAAGTACACAAGCGAGACAAAAAAGTTACAAAGCAACAGAAAAATGGAGGGACGACAAAAACGAGACAAAAAAATTACACAAATGACACAAACGAGACAAAAAAATGACAAAAGCAAAAAACAAAACGGCAAAAAAATGGACAAACGACACGAGAGACAAAAAAATGCAAAACAACAAAAACAATACAAAAAACAACGAATAAACCAAAACACAAAATGAGAAAAATAAGACAAAAAACACAAGCAGGACAAAAAGGAAACACAAAACGACAAAAACGAGAAACAAAACAACAAAAACATGAGACAAAGGACAAAAGGCAGACAAAAACAGACAAAAAACAACACAAACAAGACAAAATTTTACAAAAATGAGACACAAAATGACAAAAGCGATAAACAAAATGACAAAAAATGAGACAAACGACACAAAACAAGAGACAAAAAAATCAGACAAAAAAGTTACAAAAACACAAAAAAATGAACAAACGACATAGGCAAGACAAAAAAGACACAAAACAAGACAAAAAATGACAATAGCGAAAAACAAAACGACAAAAAAAAATAGACGAACACAAGTGGGACAAAAAGGAAATACAAAACAACAAAAACAAGCAACAAAATGACAAAAACATGAGACAAATGACAAAAGTCAGACAAAAAAAGACAAAATATTACAAAAATGTAGTATATTACTTTATTATCAAAATAAAACAACTTGTCATGGTCTACAAATTCTATTAAATTTATAGTTTTACAAATTTGAAATTTCCAGTGAATATCTTCTCTGTGATTTTCACACTTATAAAGTCGTCCCGCTGGCCGGACTGGACCCTCTGGAGGCCTGGTTTTGGCCCGTGGGCCACATGTGGGCCACATAACGATGTCTCAGCTCAGACAGCAAAATGAAGTTTTCTACATCTAGAGATCTGCTCAGAGCCTCAGATTTTTAATAAGGTTGTGTGATAATATTTCTTTTCACTGTGCAGATGACGTAACAGAGATTGGATCAATAATCAGCTCAGAGCTTGATTTTAATTAATTAAAGTTATTTATTTGGGAAATGTGCCAACTGGGCTGAAAAGCAGGAGCGATATTTATTATAAATAATACTGGCATGTAGTAAAAAAAAAAAAGCAATAACTAGGAAATAGCTGAGTGAAGAAACTCCAGAAATCCCAGAATGTATAAAAAGAGCCGAGGAAATGTGGAGTTTACAGCAGAAGTGAGTGTACTGCACCCCTGTGTTACATCACTTAAATGCAAAATTATTCTAAACTGAACCATCTAACAGTAATTGCATTATTTCTGAGTTGAACAGCGGGGCATTTGCTCTCATGTAAAATTAAAACTAACTATATTAAAAATACAGGCTCCATGCATCCCAAGCTTCTTTCACTGCTCACATTTCTACACTTCACATATTCACCTTTTATTTTTGATGACACACTCGATTCTCCTCGACTTCGTTGCACACATTTCTGGAGAGATTCTTCCATTCTTAAGAGACTTTATTTTTTCGCTGGAGGGGCTGTGTTGCCCTTTACCTTTCACTCCCCCTCCCCTGTTTTTGAACTAAAAACTTAAAGCCTGGAAGCGTTTTGTTAGTTAGACTGCATGAGGATCTTACACAGGACGGAAAGGGTAAGCAACACACTCTTAGTACAAAGTGAACTATTGCAGCTGCTGTTATTCTGGTATTAGTATTTGAATCATGAAGATTGAAACTACTTTAACTTGCCCCTATGTGGGCTGGAGAGTTAAATACCCGACAGGTGTTCTACTGGATTGAAGTCAGGTGGCATACTTGGTCAGACTGTAGTTTTTATTTCTTCGTTCTTTAGAAACTCTTGTGTTACTTTGTGCTATGGATGGTTATCATGCTAGAATATTCTTCTTCTGTCAACTTTCTACAGACCAGGAGTCACATTGTCAGCCACTATTTTGCCCCATGCTGTCAAACTACCACCTCCGTGCTTTGTATATGTGTAACTGGTGTGTATTAAGTTGATATATATGTTTTCTAAACTGGAATAAATGAATGAAATTAAGCAATGGACACAAAATAATGGACACAAATCTGTGGAGCAATTCTTAAAGAAATCTGCAATTATTAAAAAAAACAAATAAATTAAACAGTTATTTGATAAGTTATAGACTGTAGTAGTAGACTCAATAGACTATCCTCCATTGGCATCACTGGCACCCCACTTGAGTGGTTTCATTCATATCTCTCAGGCTGCACTCAATTCATCCAACTCCCGTTGTTCTGTTCCCTGCCCTCCCGTCTCTCCTCAGGTGTGCCCCAGGGCTCTGTCCTGGGGCCCCTTCCCTTCATCATCTGCCTCCTTCCCCTTGGGAATATCTTCTGTAAATACAACATTCATTTTCATTGTTACGCGGATGACACCCAGCTCTACCTATCCAGTAAACCCAACTCCACACTCCCACCCTCCTCCGTCACCAATTGTCTATCTGAAATAAAATCCTGGTTCACCTTAAACCTCCAAAAATTAAACAGTGACAAAACAGAGATTCTTCTCATTGGAACAAAATCAACACTGTCCAAAACTGACAGTTTCTCCCTCACCATTGACAGTGCCTCAGTTTCTCCCTCCCCTCAGGTTAAGATCTGGGTGTCATCCTCGATTCCTCACTTTCCTTCCAACCTCACATCAATAACATCACCCGGTCTGCATATTTCCATCTCCGCAACATCAATCATCTCCGCCCCTCCCTCACCTCCCATACTACCTCTATCCTGGTCCACAGCCTCGTTATTTCCCGCATTGACTACTGTAACTCTCTCCTCTTTGGTCTCCCTCATGAATCCCTCCATAAGCTTCAACTAGTCCAGAACTCAGCTGCTTGCATCATCTCCAAAGCCCCCTCATTTCAGCACATCACCCCCGTCCTACAGCAGCTTCACTGGCTCCCTGTCAAATCCAGAATAGAATTCAAAATCCTCCTGTATACATTTAAGTCCATCCACAACCTCGCCCCTCCCTATCCGTCTGATCTTCTTCACATGGTCTCCTCCACCCGCTCTCTCAGATCCTCTTCTTCCATCCACCTCACAGTGCCCTCCGCCCACCTCAGCACCATGGGCAGCAGAGCTTTCAGCCACTCTGCTCCCAAACTCTGGAACTCACTCCCACCGGACATTTGAAATATTGACTCTCTGAATCTCTTCAAATCCAAACTCAAAACTCATCTGTTCAGGAATATTTATTCTCTCTAGCTGCCTCTTTCTTTATGTATGTTTTTTATCTTTATGTATGGTTTTTATCTTTTTGTACAGTTTTTATCTGTTTTGTTGTGTGTTTTTACTGTAAAGTGACCTTGGGTGTCAAGAAAGGTGTTTACAAATAAAATGTATTGTTATCATTAAAACTGTTGTATGTAGATAAATTTTCTGTTGACATGCTCATCAATAAATCAATGCCTATTGCTGCTCTAATGTTAACTATATCAATTTGTATATTCGCATACATATATAAATTAAGTTGATATATATCTTTTCTGAACTAGAATAAATTAGTGAAATTAAGCAATAGATGGAGAATAGATGACTTGCAAGTTGATCTTGTACTTCTGCGGGACAATGATTTTTGTAAATCAGTAATTTATTTTAAAAATAGATCCAAAAAGCTATTTGATTCATAAAAATGCTGCATGCAGATTGATTTTCTGTTGAAAGGTGAATCAATAAATCAATACCTATTGCTGCTCTAATGTTAAATATATTGATTTGTATATGTGTAAATGGTGTAAATGTAATTTGATTTATATGTTTTCTGGAAGATGGACGACCTGCTAGTTGATATTGTGCTTCTGTGGAGCATTTTTTTTGTGTAAATCTGCAATTAATCTAGCATTGTAGACAGAAATAATATGGGGTTGTGCACTTACAGCCCTGGTTGTGTCAGCGTGACAGAAAATCAGAAAAAAAAAGATGAGAGGCGGCGATAGAACTCGGTGATATGTGGCTTTGGGTTTAAGTGTCTGTGAAATGGCTGATCTGAACACAAGTGCACACTCAAATAAAAAAAAAAAAGAAAAAATGAGTGGAGGTTTGGGAAACATCGGTTTGCCGGAGACAAAAGACACATACAGACAAAAAAAAAAAAAAGAAAGACAGAATCATCAGTCCTCGTGAGCAGCAGCAGCTCCTCACTCAGTCTCTCTGTCAGGCTGATGGGTAATTGAGGCAGTCACAACACAGATCGGGATGCAGTGTCATGCTGTGCCCTGGGTCTGGCTCAGTGCCCCGGCCCTCTGGCAGCATGCTGCGACACGCTCTGCAGCACGCACACACGCACACGCACGCACACGCACACACACACGCACACACTTCACACATGCTCATTACCAACATACACAAATGCTAACAGGCTGTCTTAACAGGAGTCGCGCAGACGGACAAAGACGGAGGCGAGTGTCAGGACTCATACATGTACACTCACGCTCATGCACGTGCACTCACGCTCATGCACGTGCACTCACGCTCATGCACGTGCACTCACACACGCCACTTGAAATTTTGAAATCACACTTTACTCCATCTAACAGACTACAACATGCCCCAGCAAGTCCCTTTCCTCCTTTCATTTTCTTTCTTTTTCTTATTTTCCTCCTCCTCCTTCTCCTTTCTCACGTTCTCTTCTCTTCTTTCCTCTCCTCTACTTAAATTCTACCTCCTTTTCAATTCAGTATGCTTTATTGACAGAAATACCAGGTTAGCAGTGCTGCCACAGCTTTGAGGATGGCGTGATTTTACAAAAACGAAATTTATTGAGTTGAACAAAAATGAACAAGGCCAAAAAAACAAAGACAAAACTGCAAATATATGTGTTATGAGTGTATTAAGCCATGATATGTTCACATTAAATGCCGTTTTAATGTGAAAAAATAAGAAAAAAACTGTTTTGTGCATGTGTGCTTTATGTATAATGTCAAGAAAATGGTGATATAGAGTGATATTTTTTGGCTTTATTGATAGGACAGCAGTGAGACAGAGACAGTAAAGTGGGAGAAGAATGGGGGAAGGAGCTGCAGTAAAGGGCCATGAGCTGGATTCAAACTCATGACCGCTGCGTCATAGACAATAGCCACTGTTTATGGGACACCTGCTCAACTTGTTGAGCTACAGAGGTGCTCAGCAGTGATAATTAATTGTTAAAAAGAAGAAAAAACTGTAAATATGTGTGTTATCCATGTGCACTGAGTGTACAGGGTCTTATAGTTAATCACGTTAATTATCTTTTTGTTTTGCCTCCACATTAAATATCTCTTTGTCGAAAGAAGAAAAAGCTGAACTGGTACTTCTCAGTAGATGTGAAGGATGGACTTATAGAAAGATAGGGTTAGAGTTAGGGAAGTGATTTTTTGGGGCTAGCATGAATTTTAGCCATGACCAGTTCTTTAGTTTCGACTCATACATTACCTGAGGTAAGCAGCAGATTATAACACATCTCAACCCACACAGCTCAGATTTGGGGTCTAAACTGGCTCAATAATGAGGTTTTATGGCAATTTAAGAATAAAAAAACACGCTGAAGAACATTTGGATCTAAAGATTCAAATATAGCATCATAAAGTGATAAAAACTGCATCACTGGTGTAAAAATGATAACTTTAAACATGTATCTAAAGAGATTTTATTGGCATTTATGAAGAATGAAATAGTAAAGTATATGCAGTTAATTAGTACCAGAGAGAAAATAAAACTTTTTACTTTACAATATGAATACAGACAAGTTTACTGTTGTTCATCCAAGTATTAAAGTATTAAAGAGCTCTAAATGGCTTTTCTTGTTCAGTCTAATAGAAGGAAACCAGTCAAAACTGTGTATGTAGTTGGTAAAACTGGCACAAACAGGACAAAACCTGTAGAAATGTAAATATAGCTGTCAGATGCTAACCTCTGAAAGATGTACAAGATAGAGCAGGTTTCCATCAGTGGTCATAGATGGATGTAATTTATATCCATTTTCTTTGACCCACAGTTATTATCCATACAGTACAAATGAAACTACAAGGTGTCCCTAAAGTCTGGACATGGAGGAAATCTCATTAATGATCATTTTTTTGCCTCCACAGATTAAATCTGGCTTTGTTGAAAGAAGAAAGAGTTGAACTGGTACTTCTAAGATAGAGTTAGGGTTAGGGAAGCGATTTTTTGGGGGCTAGCATGAATTTTAGTCATGACCAGTTCTTGAGTTTCAGCTGATGCATTTGGTCGTCCAGAACAAGGTTTGTCCATGACACTGCCTGTTTCTTTAAACTTTTTAACCACCTTTGGCACCATGGAAAAACCAAGTGGAATCCTGGATGATGTGCATTAAATTCATCTGCTATCTTTCCATATGTCCATCCTTCTCGTTAAGTTCACAGTTTAGGGCTGGTTAGCAGCTGTTCTGAGGCCTTATAGCGGCTGTAATCTGTTACCAAAGCGCAAGCGTAGTTTTTAGAGTTGATAATCATTGTTAACATTCATTGGTTGGTGTTTTTTTTCTCTGGATGTTTAATATGAAGCTCTCTACGTGATCTTTGTTCCATCTACTGTAGTCTTGACTCTTCTCCTCTATCTAATAAGTCCTCCTTCTACCCCTATTTTCTCTTATTTCTTCTAATCCTCTCTAGTGTCCTCCACTTTCCTCTACTAGCCTTTTCACTCGTCTCCTAAGTTCCAGTTTTGTCGCCTTCTCTTTGTTGCCTTCTCTCCTCTCACCTCCTTTACTCTGTTTCTATCTCCTCTCCTACTCTAGTCTCTTATTTCCTCTCATTTGTTCACTTTGTCTCAACTCAGCTACTTTTCTGCTCTCCTCTTCTTGTTTCCTTTCTTCCACTCCTACATGATTTCTCTCTTTTTAAAATTTCTTCTACGCACTGTCTTCCTTTCTGCCTTATTTCCTCATTTCTAATCTTTCCTTTTTATCCATTTTCTCTTCCTCCTCTACTTTTCCCCACTTCTGTTTAAATTATCCCCCTTTTCTTTCATCTCCTGTCTCCTCTATCTCTTCTACTCCTTTTGAACAGTGTTAAACAGTCATTTTTTTGGATCAATTTACTGCTATTTTCTCAGCTTTTTGCAAAATTACCGATAATATCCAGTAAAAATATAGAAAAAAAGCAGTAACCATTAAAAAAGAGGCCAAGACTTCAACTTTTTTGTTAAACTACAGGTATCTAGTAATAAATAAATAAATAAATAAAATTAAATTAAATTAAATAAATAAAAAACAGGGCCAAAACTGTAAATAATGTCCATTAAATATGTGTATTTTTTTTAAAATAACATTTTGTTGTTTTACTATGTGGACAGTAACATTTGTAACAGTTTTCTTTAATCAGTTTACTATTATTTTCTCTGTTGGTGCAAAAATTACTGATAATATCCAGTAAAATCACAGAAAAAAAGCATCAGTTTGCATGTTGACCATTAAAAAAGACTCCAAATTGTTCACAACAAAAACAAATGGTTATTTCTATTTTATTTGAATCGTAAATTTTTTTTTTTTTTTTTAAATTTAATTTAATTTTTTTTTTTACAGATAACTATTTTGTTAAACTACAGTTATCTGGTTAAAAAAATGAATGAATAAAAAACAAAGCAAAAACTGTAAATCATATCCGTATCAAATCTGCATATTTTTAAAATAAAAATAGTAATTTGTTCTTTTACAACATGGACAGTAACATTTTTAATTGTTTTTGTTTAATCAGTTTACTTTTATTTTCCCTGTTTTTTGTGAAATTACTGACAATATCCAGTAAAATCACAGAAAAAAATGTATAAAACAAACAAAAAAGACAAAAAGGGCTACAAGTGTAAAGATTATACAATTAAATCAAAATTTTTGGATATCTACAAATAATAATTTGTTCTTTTACCCAATTTTTATTCTATGGATAGGTGTTGTTATGTGAAAGAAAAATTATGTATATTTAGGATTGAAGAATGATAAATACTTTTTAAATATTCGTTGACAGATTTTTCTTGTTTTGTTTAATTACAGACAAAAAAATGATGAATATATATGCTATATGTGTTCTTTTACAGATATTTGTTGTTTTTGGAAGAAGGAATAATGTAAACTCAGGATTAAAATGGTTCCTGATTTTGTTAAATTACAGAAGATGTCTACTTAAATATGTTTTAATATGGACTACGGATGGAAATTAGCCTTGTGCTAAATGTGGCTTATTACGGCAGCTTTGTGTAAACTGTGAGATAGTTTGTTCATTAATCTGCACTGTCCTGTCCAAAGAAATAAAGAAATGAAAATGAAAACAACAGAAAAAGTTAGTTGACTGTAAGAAAAAAGAGGCCAAAATTGCATGTCAAAAAATCTGTATTTTTACAACTTGTCATTTGTACTTTTACAAAATTTTAACTCTATACATATGTGTTGTTTGAAAGAAAAATTATGTATATTTAGGATGGACAATTTTTTAGATTTTTTTTTCAAGTATTAGTTCAGAGATTTTTCTTGTTTTGTTAAATGACAGATGAAATCTAATGGAATCACAAAAAAACGTATGAGTATATACACTACCATTGAAAAGTTTGGGATCACCCAGACAATTCCATGTTCCACACTTTTATTCATGTACTAACATAACTGCACAAGGGTTTTCTAATCATCAATTAGCCTTTCAACACCATTAGCTAACACAATGTAGCATTAGAACACAGGAGTGATGGTTGCTGGAAATGTTCCTCTGTACCTCTATGGAGATATTCCATTAAAAACCAGCTGTTTCCAGCTAGAATAGTCATGATTCATTTAATGTTATCTTCATTGAAAAAAAATGCTTTTCATTCAAAAATAAGGACATCTCTAAGTGACCCCAAACTTTTGAATGGTAGTGTAAATGTTAGTGTGAAGTTATTTTCAGAAATTTGTTGTGATTTGAAATAAGGAATGATGTACATTCAGGATTAAAAAGAAGCTTTAAACTGTTATTTTACAGAACTACCTTATTTTTTAAATTACAGATGGTATCTAGTTAACACAACAAAGTTTGTTAATTGTAAGAAAAAACAGGCCAAAAATTTGTATTTTTACAACTATTAGTTTGTTCTTTTACAGTGTGAGACCATAAAACTATTCTGTTTTGCTGTATTTAAATCTGCTAAAATTCTCATTATTTTCCAGAGATTAGCTGTTTATTTCAGTTTGTCTACAATTTTGGAATATTTTAATGTGCTTTTCCACTTTTTATTTAAGTGAACTTTAGTTTTACAGTGCTCTTGTCTACTCTCCACTTCTGCTCCATCTCTTATCTCCTCACCTTCTTCTGTTTCCTCTCTTTTATTCATTCTTTACTCTCTCCTCTCCTTCCTCTTGACTCCTGTTCTCCTCCCTCCACTCCCCTCGTTTCCTCCCCCTCTCCTCTCTCCTCCTGTTTGTCGGACCCGAGGCGACGCTGAAGCCTCCTCGTCGCTCCATCCATCCCTCTCTCTTTCCCTTGGCCGTCCTCCAGTTGAAACAGAAGGCTGTGCTGGGGGAGAGAGTGGGGAAGTGGAGAAAGCGAGGCAGGCCGGTCGCTTGTGTGAGTGCTGCATGATTCATGTTGCCCTGTAATGAAGCCGGTCCAGTCTTTTAAGTGTTCCGTGTGTAATGGAGTTTCAGGGACAGGCCTATCATTTTCTCCTAATAGCGCTTTCTCCGCTGCACGCCATGACCCCTCTCTCCACGCCCCCGCCCCACGCACCCCTACTGTGGTAACTGCACATTACCACGGCATGCGCACACGCACACAAGCACGCACACAAGCACGCACACGGCGGCGATTACCGACAGCTGCGGGAGTTTCTGAACGGCAAAAGTGGCCAATTTTCTCTCCCTTCCATTTAAACAACAAACAGAGCAGCGTGTTAAAATGGGCAAAGGGAAGAGAGAAGGGAAATTGGGCTGATAAGGGTTATTGTGAATCAGGAAGAGAGTGGGTTAGCTGCTGGGAAGTAGCAGTGCGTGGCGAGCGGTGATTTTAATATTCTTCAGGAATACTTGGAGAGAGACAGCACTCACTATGATGGACTGCGAAAAGAAATAACGTTCAGTGGGGTTCGGCCTCTCAGGAAGAGGCTGCACAGATGCACCGAGATGGAGAATCGGACACATAAGTGTGTTTACGCTGCTCCTTTAGCTCTGAGCTAAAATGCAACACAAGACTGAGGCTGTGCAACACAACTTAGGAAGGACTGGCACTTTGTAACACAACATAGGGAGGACTAACACTCTGTAACACAACATAGGAGGGACTAACAATCTGTAACACAACATAGGGAGGACTAACACTCTGTAACACAACATATGAAGGACTAACACTCTGTAACACAACATATGAAGGACTAACACTCTGTAACACAACATAGGGAGGACTAACACTCCGTAACACAACATATGAAGGACTAACACTCTGTAACACAACATAGGAAGGACTAACACTGTAACACAACATAGGGAGGACTAACACTCTGTAACACAACATAGGAAGGACTAACACTGTAACACAACATAGGGAGGACTAACACTCTGTAACACAACATAGGGAGGACTAACACTCTGTAACACAACATATGAAGGACTAACAATCTGTAACACAACATAGGGAGGACTAACACTCCGTAACACAACATAGGGAGGACTAACACTCCGTAACACAACACAGGGAGGACTAACACTCTGTAACACAACATATGAAGGACTAACAATCTGTAACACAACATAGGGAGGACTAACACTCTGTAACACAACATAGGGAGGACTAACACTCTAACACAACATAGGAAGGACTAACACTCTGTAACACAACATAGGGAGGACTAACACTCTGTAACACAACATAGGAAGGACTAACACTCTGTAAAACAACATAGGGAGGACTAACACTCTGTAACACAACATATGAAGGACTAACAATCTGTAACACAACATAGGGAGGACTAACACTCTGTAACACAACAAAAGACTAACACTCAGCAAAGCAATCACACAACACGGGATTGACACTCTGCAACACAACATAGGAAGAACTAATAATCTGGAACACAACATAGAAGTGACACTGTAACACAACAACACAACACGGAATTGACAATCTACAACACAACTCAGGCAGGACTGACACTATGCAACGCAATGTAGAAATGCATCACTCTGTAACACAAATTAGGACTGACAATGCAGCACGACATAGGAAAGACTAACAATCTGCAACACAACATAGGAAGGACTAACAATCTGTAACACAACATAGGGAGGACTAATACTGTATCACAACAAAGGACTAAGACTCTAACATAGGACTGACTGATATTCTGCAACACAACATAGGACTGAAATTGCAACACAACTTATGGCTAACACTGTGCAACACAACACACGAAGGACTGACAGCTGTCAACAAAATCACAGGACGGACACTGTAACACAAAATAGGACGGACTGACAATCTATAACACAGCATAAGTCAGACGCTGCATCACAATAACAAAGGCCTGACACTGTCAACACAACAACATGGGATTAACACTGCAACACAACATATAACCAACACTCTACAATACAACACAAGTCAGACACTGCAACACAACAACAAAGGACTAACACTCTAACATAGGAAGGGCCGACACTGAGCAACACAACATATAACAGACAATCTGCAACACAACTTAGGAAGGACTGACATTTTGCAACACAACACAGGAACTTTCAGCGAAGAATCTAGTCAATAAATGGCCCTCATAAACGTCAATGGATAAATGTGTGTGTGTCCGTGTGTGTGTGTGTGTGTGTGTGTGTGTGTGTGTGTGTGTGTGTGTGTGTGTGTGTGTGTGTGTGTGTGTGTGTGTGTGTGTGTGTGAGTGTAGGGAGGGTAGGGCCCATTTTACCAGAGCAGATTGTGGAGTGTGTGCACAGACCAGACCTGAGATTACTGAACAGATTGCACAGCTGGCAAGCAGCCCTCTTTCCACACACAAACAGAGCCACACATACAGACACGCACACACAGACACGCACACAGACACACACACACACACACAGAGACACACACACAGAGCGAGAAAAAGCAAATATTGACAAACTATTGATCCTGGTTGTATCGGTCCATATTGACAGGGTACTAATGCCAGGAATATCATTCTGGTCCACGTGTTAAATCACAAGTGGTCAAACTCCCCAATTAGCCGAAGTGTGTCGACAACAAAACAAATTCCACAGTTCACCAACTCATATGTCACGCCTGAACCATAGTTTGAAAATGTCACACAATATGTAATGTCAGAAAAATATCAAACTTACTCCGCTCAATAAGGACTTCAAAAGTTCAAATAACTCTTAAATCCAAAAGTTATATTTTCAGTTAGAACTTTTGTCTGTCAACTCATAATGGAGAGTGCTAATATTAAAGACAAACTTTAATTAACAAAAGTGTGATTAAAAGGTCTCAAATTGTGCCCACTTTCATTAAAATAGTTAAACCTCACATGTCCACAGAATGTGTCTTTTAATAATTTAGCTAAAAGTACCACAATGCTAACTACACTGTTCAGTCCCCTGGATGGCATTGTGAGAATTGCAGCATTTTTTTGTAGAAATGCAGCATTTGTTTGTTATTTATTGATGATCAGAAATCACGGCACTATAAAATGTGTCCATTAAATATAAATGTACCCACAAACAAAAGACCTTGCGCTGAGCACAGGTGTGTGTTATGCATGTGTACGTTATGTACGGATACCAAATCATGTGACCTAAACAGGTTAGCAACATTAGCATTAAAGGTTAGTGAATACTCTGAAAAATTTGCTGCACAATATTATAAAATTTAAAAAAACAACAAAAAACACCTCTAATTTTTAAAATATATAGATACTAAATATATTAAAAGTCAATATACAGTACTTACATATTTCAAGGCACAGTGATTTAAGGTGATTTAAAGTGAAGTAGTTACAGTGGCAACATGCTACTATCTCACAATGATACAGAAACCTTTAACTAATCCCTGGATCCAGACTATAAGCTGCATCACTGCCAAAATCTAATCACTTGGTCCTTGTGTCATTTCTGACCTTCCCTGAAAATTTCATCCAAATCCATTAGTCCGTTTTTGAGTAATGTTGCTAACAGACAGACAGACAGACAGACAGACAGACAAACCAACGCCGATCTTAATATAACTCCGCCGCATTCCTTGACAGAGTAATAATGCCAAAATATCCAGTACTGCACTCTTGGATTTTATTGTTTTTGCTGTTAAGCAAATCTCAGATTCTATTCTGAGAAAAAAAACAAAAAAACCCAAAGTGACTTCAAACATTTAACTAAAAACGTTGTGTTTTTGTTCTTTATTGAGAGAGTCTGTATGTGAACGCTGGTCTACGGTGTTAAAGCTGAGCGTTTCATGTGCCCACCCTCCACCTCAACCACCTCCTGCTGATTCTGTTCACAAATTCAGTTCTTAGATGTGTAGATGCATTCGTAAACATGATCCAGCCAGCAATCAGCACCTAAATGTCACCACAGTTCAACAGTAAATCAATATTAAATCAATTCCTGCTGTTTGCTGGGAACAGTCAGGTACAGATATGGATTCTCATTGAATGCTGCTATTTAATGATTTTTTTCCTGATGTGATATAGACAACAGACAAAATCCACGGTCATCCTGTGGAAAGAAAAAGCTTTATCAACACACAAGCTCAGTACCTTCTTATTTTGATTCTTTTCGCTGCACAATTTCCAAGTTATGTTGCTTTACTTCAGCTCAGCCTGTAAAAACTGTCTGTAGAAGCACAAATAGGGATTTTGACACCAAAGAAACAAGAATTTTTTATCATAACTGATAAATTTGCCTAAATGAGATTGTCTCATATCTTTTCAGGCTGAACTTGGACTGCATTTTAGCACAGAAAGAGCTCTGGGGGTTTTGTACCACACATCACATGCCTTTATTAATAAACAAAACCACTATCACAAGTTCAAATGGCATGTTGTGATTTTTTAAAAATCACCAAAAGTAGACAGTTTATCAGAGCCAGGAACTGTTGAAACAGAAATAATTGTTGGATTTTTCAACTTTCTGGAAGAAACTTTTGGACAGTTTACCCAAATTTAAGTCTAAAATTGGGATATTTCATAAAAATCACATTTTTTCTGATTGTTTTGTTTTAGAAATTGGCAAAAACATGTACTTTGCAACACATTCTGCACAAAAAGTAAGTAAATTCTGTGCTCCTCAGCTGTGACCAACAAGCACATAATGACTATTCAGAGGCTTTAGTTTGAACTGCAGGCTGTGTTTAAACAGAGGAGACAGGACACATGCATTTAGACAAATTAAGAATATATGTAGTTTGTATTTTTTCCATTATTGGTAACGCTTGTGGGAATTTGGGGATTGTTGTACATGCTGATTCCAGTTGTTTTTCCAGTTTTGTAAAACAGATAATGAAACAAATCAAACTTTTCTTCATTTTTTACTTCATTTTAAACGATTATTGATATTATAGCATTGTTATACTACATCTTGTCATCCAATTTATTAATTTATTTAAACTTTTTTTTTTTTTTTAAAGTCTCCCTAAACATTCAACTATTCTATTAAAGCTACTTTAAGGGCCTCTGAAGCTTCCTGACACAAAGTATCATTCAGGTAGTGGTATTTTTTGGGGGGAAATGGCACAGATTTCTAATGTAGTTTCCCCAATTTAAAATTCATATTTTAAGGTTTATCTGAAGTTTTTTTTTTGTAGATTTGGCAAAGGTACATCTATCTATCTATCTATCTATCTATCTATCTATCTATCTATCTATCTATCTATCTATCTATCTATCTATCTATCTATCTATCTATCTATCTATCTATATATATATATATATATATATATATAGATAGATAGATAGATAGATAGATATAAAAAAGTATATACAAGTATATATAAGTTTGGGGTCATTCATACGATTTCATGTTTTCATAACTGCACAAGGGTTTTCTAATCATCAATGAGCCTTTCAACACCATTAGCTAACACAATGTAGCACTAGAACACAGGAGTGATGGTTGCTGGAAATGTTCCTCTGTACCTCTATGGAGATATTCCATTAAAAATCAGCTGTTTCCAGCTGGAATAGTCATTTACCACATTAACAATATCTAGACTGGATTTATGACGCATTTAATGTTATATTCATTGGGAAAAAAACTGCTTTTCTTTCAAAATAAGGCCATTTCTAAGTGACCTCAAACTTTTGAACGGTAGTTTCTGTACATGCAGTAGCTTTATTTATATATATATATATATATATATATATATATATATATATATGTTTAGAAACACATGCATGTGTGCGTGTTTACATATCTGCAGATCCACTCGGTGTGCAGAGGGGGGTTGTGCGCTTGCAGACTGTAGTGTTCCTTATTAAGAGACACAAAGCCGTCGGCAGGTGCTCCCTCGCTGCCTTTGTCTCTCGTGCTCTCTGCTGTTTATTTGTTCAACTCTTAGAGAGAAGTCCCCTTTTGCTCAGCCCTCGGGGAAAACAAAGAGCCGAGACGCACAAAGACAGCGCTGCCCCTGAGTCCTGGCAGCAACAAAGCACAGATAGGCTTCAGGGATGGCATGGCATGGAATGGCAGGTGTTCTGTGGACGGAAGAACTGGGAGCCAACTTTTCTTTTTTTTGTTTGGTTTTTTCTTCCCTTTCTCTCGATGATGACGTAGAGAAGCAGTCGGTGCAGAGGTGTAACCATTAACCAGCACTGATAGATAAGGTGAAGAATGTGCAAGCATGCGCAGACGCATGTCACCGTGCACACATGCAGCAGCTGACTTATGTATTAGCTTTGGCACCTGTCCGGGCCTGTATTTATCAAACTGGGACAGGTACAAGCTTCACTCCTGCTTTCAAATATAGGAGTGAATTTAACCCTCTGAACCCCAAACCCTGCAGACAGGTTTGAAAAGCATGTTGTCTTCTTAACAAAATAGCAAAATGTAACTGTTTATCAGCCACAAACTATAAAGACAGAAAGAACAGTCAGATTTTCAATTTTTTTGACAGTCCTTAAATGAGTCATTTCTGTTAGCCAAATGCAAGTTTACAGGTTTGATATTTTATCAAAATCACCTTATTCTAGGTTTCATTTTAAAAAAATCATCAAAATACATAATTCGCACAACCCAGATTCCCAAAAAACCAAAAAATTCTGTGCTTTTCTGTCAAACCAAGAAACCACAACTGACTCTGCTGCGATGGACACTTAAGTAACAAGAATTCTGAGATTATTTACCTGAACTGGGCTGAACTGCAGGCTGTGTGCACACAGAACAAATTACAATGCAAGTGTTAAAATATCTCTGAAAAGGAGAGTTGGATTTTAAATTTTTGACAGTCCTTGAATGAGTTGAATGGCCTTTCTGTTAGCCAAATGTAAGCTTACAAGTTTGTGTTTTCTTGTTTTTTTTTTACTTTGAAACACTTTGGCCACCCTTTGGGCTGTTGTAAAGGGCTATAGAAATAATCTTTGATTGATTGATCAGCTGTGACCAACACTTCAGTAATAAGAATTCTGAGATTATTCACCTGAACTGAGCTGAACTGCAGGCTGTGTACACACAGACACAGAGCAAATTATAATGTAAGTAGTAAAATATCTACAGTATATAGAGCAAACATTTGTTTTTTCCCCAATATTGCTTAATCTTTATGTGAGAAAGAGTTGCAAAATGATAACAGAGACACAAAACATCCCAAGATGACACAAAAACACCACAAAAGTGCCACAGTGATATAAAATTACCACTGTTGACTTCTACAAACGCCAGGTGCTTTGCTTCAGCCACAGATATATGAATAGAAAATAAGAGGGAGACCTGTTTCGGTAGAGTTTTATACGCCATAAATAGAACATTATGCTGAATTCTTGGCATTGGTAGAGAGAAGTGTGTGTGTGTGTGTGTGTGTGTGTCAGTGTGTACCTAGTAAGGGTGGTGAGACAGAAATTGGCATGAATCTGTGTGTTTATATGTGATTTTGACTTTTGTGTTTGTTTGCTCTGCCTTTCCTGTGAGACGTGCAGATTGCGAACACAGATTTCTTATCCTTGGATGAGGAAGTCAGTCTGTCGGCTAACTCTCTATGAAAGAAAACACAAGGTAGAGCTCAGATAAACAGAGGAAAGTCGATGCATGGATTAAGCAGCCAAAGTAACTTTATGCAAGTATTTTACTATAAAATAACAGCTTCAAAAACATTTTAATGGTGCCTTGACTTGCAATAGAAGTTATCAGATTCATGTAATTGCACAAGTTAATTTGGATTGCAGACTGGTTTTAGTTGGTGGTGAGAGTTTTACAAAATAAAAAGCTGCAAGACACTGAGCTCGCTGTCTGACTGCTGTAAGTAATCTAAACCGGCTCGCTATGTCCTGTGACGCTTCATTTGCTTTTAGGTTTGTATTTGTTAAATTGTTGGCTGGCCAAATCAGCCAACTCTGACAGAGGTTAACCACCAGCTGGACTTCTCTGTGGGAAAACTGGCAGCTGCTTTACTCATCTGGCAATACAGCATGTAGCAGTGGCTAAATGCTGGTAAACTGTGTTCATTGCTGTGATTGAGTATCCTGAAGTTAGGAGGACAAATTATATAAAGTACACTCATTTTCTGTAAACCAATGAGTTTTATTCAGCTGAAGCACCCGTGGAGAGTAAAATATGTAGTTTGTATTGGGATGGTTATGCTGATTGTCCATGTTTTTGTCACCCCTCAGGAATTTAATCCACCAGAATCCTGTATTTACCACTTTTGGCCACAGAGGCCGCTGCTGTCATGTGCTTGGCAAAAAGTGACATTGTGCTTAGATAAAATCCTTTTTTGTTGTGTTGTGTGGTTGATATAAACCTAGAGGTGTAAAGTAAAAGCCCTTAAGATATGAGACGTTTACAAGGAACACGGTGGAGTTATGTGATGATCAGTGTTGGTTTGTCCGTCTGTCTGTCTGTCTGTCTGTCAGCAACATTACTCCAAAACAGACTAACGGATTTGGATGAAATTTTCAGGGAAGGTCAGAAATGACACAAGGACCAAGTGATTAGATTTTGGCAGTGATGCGGCTTATAGTTTGGATCCATACATTTGTTAAATATTTCTGTATCACTGCGAGATAGCGGCATGACGTCACTGTAACCATGACAAGTGAACACTATGTCAGCTGCCTGCTGATGATCACATGATTGTGATCCTACTACAAATCCACCGCTGCAGACTTATCGGAACTATTCCATTGGAAATGATAGGAGGAACAATTGATTAAATTGTGGGGGTTTTTCTGAGTCCCATCGATTCCCACCACCTGCTACATATTTAGGTCACATGATCCAGTATCCGTACATAACGTACACATGCATAACACACACCTGTGCTCAGCGCAAGGTCATTTTGTTTGTGGATACATCTATATTAAATGGCCACATTCTATGTTGCCGTGATTTCTGATTATCAATAACTAATAAACAAATGCTGCATTTAGGAAATAAACAATATAAATGCTGCATTTCTGACAATGCCATATGGGGAATGAACAGCCTTGGTGGAGTACTGTGCTCTCTGAGTGCTCTTCTTGTTTACTATATATTATCATTAAACTGTACTGGTATATTCAGTATCAACGTATTTGTGACTTGCCAAGTAGGTTAACTAACAATATTTATTTATTCCATCGACAGAAAAAGTAATCCAGTTAAAATTGTGTCTGTTGCTTTCAAAATATGGGATGGTATGGGAACTTAATGTCTCAGTTTCAATGTTATTTAGCAGAAATTTATTGAAGTAGTCCAAAAAAGGCACCAGTCAGTAACAGAAAATGGATGTAAAAGCAGTCCTGGATACAAAAATATTCAAAAATAAATATCAAAAGTGATATATCTGACCTGATGAAACCACACATAGCATCCCCATCATGTATGTTTCCTCAAACTACAAAAAAAGGATCTCTGGAGAGTTTTAACCTTCATGGAATGAATGTCTGCTAGTTCGCTGGTTCAGCCTCTTTAGTATATATTCACACTTGTTTAAACACTAAAGATTAGTTTGGCTGCAGATATGCTGTGTTGTAGTTTTGTTCCTATATTGTGCTTTTAGGCATTAGTTTTATATTTGATTTTGTACATTAAAAGAGGAGTTTAACTCTTTGAAAAATAGAACTCGCTAGTAGGTTTGAAAGACATGATTTTTTTTCAAAACATCACCAAAATTACACAATTTATCAGAGCCAGAAACTGTAAAACAGAAAAAACTTGAATTTTTAACTTTAAAACAGTCCATGAACTACTCATCTGTCACTTGAAAAAATTGGGATATTTCATCCAAATCATTTTATTCTACAGGCATCTAACCACATTCTGTAAAAAACAAAAAAGTTGTGTTCTTCTCGGTACAACTGGTAAACCATCAGTGAGCCAGATGGGAGCAATAATCCCCTGACAAAAATTCTGGAAGTTTTTGGCTGAACTGCACAGATTGCTCACAGAGCAGGGAAGTCAGATGTATAGAAACTAAATAAAAACGCAAACATCTATTGCACCTTTTTTCACCAGTATTGGAAACACCTGACCACACCTGAAAAAATTCTCATCACTTACAAATTCAACTTTCGCTCTTCTTTCTCGGTCATTATAAAATGGTAAGTGGTCCACACTTCTATAGCACCTTTTCATCCTTAGCTAGGTTCTAGGTTCTGCAAAGAGCTTTACATGGTTTTTCTCATTCACACATTCACACCCTAATGGCAGCAAAACTGCAATGGAAAATGCAGAATGGGGTTCAGTTTCTTCTCCAAGGACACTTTGGTGTCAACCACCTGATACCACTCCATTAGACGTAAAAAAGAGATTTCTCCGTACTTCTAGTCATGGTTTTGCTGTTTACATCGAAGATCTGGACTTTATATTTCAGTGTGTTTGTCTGATGCAGCTACAGAAAGTCACATGTTCTCTTTCTGCTTCTGTGTGTTTGAATATGTGCACGTTCTAACACATAGAGGAAGGCGGTATAGTTTTATGGCTGGATGGGACTGTCAGTCGTAAAAGTGTGGCAGCACTCATGTGAGACACATAAATGGAGATGGTCTCCTTCTCTGACATGTTCTTTATGGTGGCCCCTGAGGGCCAAGGCCACGCTAACACTGCCGTACCTGGAGAGCAGCAACGTGGGGACAGTCTGCCTTCATCTCATTCAGAGGGTGAAACAAAAGATTTATTGTGCGACGGTCGAGGAGGGAGGTAAGGAAACAGACAAATGAAGAAAGGAAAAAAGGTAAACAATAGAACAAAGCAGGGCATCGTGTTCATGGCCTGCACTGATCAAAATCCAAGAAAAGGATGTTTCTACTGAGGTGGAAACTTAACTCAAACTACGATTCTTAACACCCGAGGTGCAATTTTTCACACAGCTCCTATAGTCTTCCTTTCACACGCAGATGGAGCTCACATGTGTGAACAGAAGCTTCACGGGTGATCCTGAATAGCCGTAACATTACAGATAGAGCAAGCAGTGAGGATTTCTTCAATTACCAGCCCAGAGGTTCCACAAAGCTCAGATCAAATCTAAAGATATTTGGTATTAGATATTTAGATATTAACTGATTGGTAAAATTGATCCTCTGCATCAGGGGTGTCAAATATATGGCCCATGGGTCAAAACCGGCCCGCCAGAGGGTTCAATCCGGCCCGCGGGATGACTTAACTACAGAGATGACATCAACTGCAATCTTTCAATAAAAGTCACTGCTAATTTAAATTTGTCCACTGCACTGCCATAATTTTTATGTATATTTTTTGTACAAATTAGGGTTGGGACTTTAATGCATTAATTTCCATTAATTAGCTACAGAAAAAATAAAGCATTTAATCGCACCTGTCTCAGTTCCCTAATTTCTGGCACACCGGTAACACTGATGCACACTCCAGCCCAATAGGTGGCGGTAATGAACCTGAAGTCTGTTTTCCTGCCACAAAGAAGATAAACAGGAAGCACTGAGTGACGTCAGCACACAAGAAAGTTTGGTGAACGGTGAAGGAAAACAAAACTGCACTGAGTTTATTGGGTGGAAACTTTTCAAGCCGACGGTATCACCTCAATGCAAAACATGATGCTGTTAGCACGAGAGCTAACGTTAGCTACGATGGTCCTGGTGCCAGCACACAGTGTAGCCATCCCATAATAGACCACTTTTCAAGACACTGAAAGTGCTTGAGTTTACAAAAAGTCTTAAAATGTTGAATATAATCACTTTAATTGCACTTTGAGTTTACAGTAATCTGTGAATGTAGCAGACAGATGAAATATGCAGATAAACAGAAATGAAACATGAACATTTTTGTTGTTTAAGTTCACGTATATGTCTATTCATTGATTCTATCAAAATTTATTTGAATTGAAAAACTTTGCTTATTGTGTAAAACATTGCTATTGCTCATCACGATTAATTTATTAGAAAGCCTCTAATTGGATCAATTTTTTGAATCACAGCCCACCACTATTATAAATGTAATATATTTGCAAGGCAGGATGATAACTTAACCTTCTTCCTTAACAGTTCCCATTTAGTTTGTGTGGTGTGTCAGTTCAGGTGGTCAGAATTACTACACAGATGTGGAAATGAATGTAAATTTAAAATCATTTTAGATCTTAACAAGTTACTTTGATCATTCCAGATACCTGTGACTGAATGTTTTGTGCCTTTGTAGACATATCTCACCATGATCTTTAAGCTGTAGTGTGTAAATGATAAACTGAGGCATACTGTTGTTGAAACTGCACTTATTTTTCTTAAGAAATTTCAGTTTGTTCATAATGTCTTGCAAAAAAGATGGTCCATTAAGTGCGAACATTTTCAGAATGTACTTTGTTGCACTAAAACAAAGGAAAAATCTGGAGTTGTGGTTATTTAAAGGTTGCTATGTTCTGATTTTACTGGTCACTTGAGATCAAATTGGGCTGAATGTGGCCCCTGAACTAAAATGAGTTTGACACCTCTGGTCAGCATTCAATAGGCTCACTGATAGTTCCTCCTCTCACCACTGAACGTAATCTGGAGTTTTTCTCGAACATCGCCTCCTGAAGTGGTGCTTGTTGCTTCCAGCTGTTTGTATGTCGGATGAGTTTGTGCGAAGGATAAATCCCTGCAGCCATCACACAGCTGCATGTGAGTCTCTAAAGTGAGGGATGAGCTGTGTGCATTAACACACGTGGCCCCGCATCTGCTGCCTTATTAATTATTTATAATAATTAATTATCTGAACATGATGTGACCAGTGAGGACGTAGCGTAGCTGAACCTGTACTTATTTAGATATTTAGGTTTACGCTGCAGACAGATTCATTTTGATCTTAGTAAAATTCTAGAAAAACTGTGGTGTGTTGTGATTTTTCGAACTGTAGCTCACCTTAGAGCCGGTTAAATATGCAGCGCTCCTTTAAAACGCATCCATGTTTCTTGTCAGCACCTCAGACAGCTAACATTTAGAGGCTCTTAACCGTGTTCGCATGCACTCGCTCTTAATTGCTGTTTTGGGAAATGTGTGTGGAAATTTAAGAGCAATCGTAGAAAAGCTTGTAGAAAACCAAAATCAATTGTTATGGAGGAACCGAAAGCTGAGCAACTGAGCTGCACAACGAGGTCTGACCGCATGGCAACAAAAAACTACAGCGGACATGATTAAATAAATAAAAACAAAGCACTAAACGCAAGAATATAATGCAGGTCAAAAATCCATATCATAATCATTAAAAACACAACAAATCTGGTAGAGGAAGTGGACGTAATATTACAAAATATTAGATTTTTAAATACTGATGAGGGGGGAAAAGGAGCAAATCTGCAAGATTCTTTTGAGTCTGTTATAACAAGTGTCTAATATACTGTAGTTCTGATAAAAATTGGAGTTAAAAGAAAAAGGCTTTCCTCATTTCGTTCAAATTAGCAGTCTTGAAACGTGTTAAACAGGTCAAGGATTACGTTCTATTATTATCCTCAACTGGCCAGAGTATTTGGGAGCCTTATGGGAAATCCATATGTTATCATTTGACACAGTTTGTGAAGCAGTTTTCTTTCACAAGAAGGGATACTGGATGGTCCAGTCCCCAAAATATGTGTGTAAAGTTAGTAGTATTTGTTTTATATTTAAAGACAAGCTCTAGTCATTCATTAAAACTGCTAAAAATTCCTCTCTGTGCATCAAAGTTACACATTTAAAGCTATTTACATGGAAAACGCTGCATTAAATGGTGTAGAAGTAACTGTACGCCATTGTCTCTCCATTAAGTTCCTTAAGTTTGTCATGTACTAAACCCTGGAAGTCAGCCATGGCGTTAAGTTAAAAAAAAAAAAAAAAAAAACACCATATAGGATGTGTTAAGGTAAAAATACAAAAAAAAGCACAGATTTTCACTGGAAGCTCTTTAAGGCACAACAAAGACCCGGTGCTCCACAATTTACACTAAGATCTTTATGCTACTGGTATTATTCCAGAAATCATCCCACTAATCCTCTGTAGTCCTTACGCCCAGGCTCCTTTCTTAGATCTGCCCCCGCTATCGAGCACCACATGGAAGAAGCTGGTGTGTACATCGCTGATTAATGTGTGTCTAACCGTACAAAGGATCTGCTTTTAACATAACACACACTAAAACCAGTTAACAGAAAGAAACTGAAAGGTCGGACAGATCTGTTTGAAGGCTGCAGGTAACTCACTGAAGCCCCAACATTTGAAAACTGGATGTAAAATACTTCGGGGTTAACAACTGAAGTAATAGTGGATGTTGTTATAGATCTGTTATGGGCGACTGAAAGAATCTTTACCTTCTAATCTGATCCATTTTCTGATTTTACATCCCTACCAGCAGCAGGGTGAAAAAAAATACATATATTTTCACCTCTGAAAAATACCTTGGTTATGCTTGGATTACCAAAAACACCTGGTTAGGTCTACAGCGAGATCACAGCTTGGTTTAAAATAGACCACATGGTTGAGGTTATGGGACAGTAGGATTAAAAGAAACATTAGTCTGAAGCTACAAATGAACAGTAGTCTCTGCTGTTACAGTCCAATGTTTCGTTGACCCAGAAATCCACCCCAACCTCCTCCTGTGCTAATTTTGAGGCTCTAAAACAATAACATGGGTTCTAATAAGCCGCTTGCACAAACAATGGGGTTGTTTTGTTTATGGGAGGACAGTTGAAACAGATTTAGTTATTGTATTGTAATGTATTGCATTGTATTGTAATGTACTGTATTATAATGTACTGTCTATCGGTCTGTCTGTCTATCTATCTATCTAGATAATTAACTCTCTAATACCATATGTCATATATATCATACACTAGATCATATCTCACACACACACACACATATATATCAAATATCATATAATATCTCATACCATATCTCATATCGCATCATATCTCATGTCATATCATGCCATATCATATCATATCATATCATATCATATCATATCATATCATATCATATCATATCATATCATATCATATCATATATCATCTCATATCATATATTGTATCGCATCATATCGTATCATATCGTTTCATATCGTTTCATATTGTATCGTATCATATCGTATCATTTCATTGGATTTTTACCGTTCGGTTCTTGAACTACTCATCTGTAACATCCACTTCCAACAGGAAAGTTCATCAAATCTGAGCTTCACATTGCAATATTTCATCACAATCACTACATCTATATGCCTCCTTTAAAAATGTGCCAAAAATGAACCATTAGCTGGATCCATATTCTGCCTCTTGGTGCAACTGTGTGGTCATTAGTGAATCATCTGTAAATGACAGTCATGTAATAAAAATTCAGGGACTTTTCAGTTGAACTGAAAGGATGATATGTCTATAACTATGTAGACCAACATTTTTTTTCTAGCATTAATAATGCATATGTGCACTTGGAGAAACAGTTGCAAAGATTTTCTTCATGGTTGTTCTGCTTCCGCGGAGGTGCAGGACTTGAAAAATGAGCCGGCAGTGAGTAAAAATGTAACTTAAACAAAAAATGGCTTGGAGTTGAGAGGGTTAATAAAAAATTGTGGATAAAGACACTGACTAAATGTTGTCTTGTGACTGATTGGTGAACTATATGCATGCCAAACTTCCTGTCTGGCACTATACTGTTTACAATAAATGATAAATATGAAATTAGCCTGAATAGCGGCACATTTTACAGTTGCTCAATTGATGGATATGAGTCAATGAGAGTTGTAAACTTTGAATTTGGAGATTGTGGTGCATTTTAAACACACTCAGCAAGCACTCAATTTGCATCAAAGTAAGAATTGAAGACCGTATAATACATGTAGAAGAATTCAGCAGTATCTCCAAAATCAGCGAGTGTAACCCATCTCTGGATCCCATCAGCAGAACACCTCATAACTCGTCGGCCCTTTAGGCCTTCTCTCCTGCGAGGCTGTAAACTTGCGACACTATATGAATTCTTTACAGGAAAAGCCGAGCCAGAAGCCACAGATTAATAATGCAATTTTCTATCTAAATTCTTATTTATGTGAAGCAAAAAGTTCCCCTGAGATCACTGTATTATGAATAAGCATCAGAGACGAGGAGGAGGAGGAGGAGGAGGAAACAAATCATTTAGCACAACGTGAACATCCAAGTAAAAAGGAAAGTAAAGCGGCGTCGTGTGTGTCCCCCACATTGTAAAGGGATGAGCTTTAAATATGTGCATTTTTTTTTTCTGTGCATCTCCAAGAATGCTTTTGCCTCGTGTTTGCCGTGTTTGTGATATCTGTAGCCGCTGTGAGATTGAAGGGGAATTTGCATCTGTTTATGTGTGAATGCATGTATGTTTGTGCATTCAAGTGATTATCTGAGAGGGGAGGTATGTGTGAGCATGAATGTTAATACGGGTGTTGGTGAGTGACAAGCAGTCGGGTAATGGAATCAGGATGTATGTGTGCGCGATTGTGAGTAAGTGTCGCGTGCTTGTGGGGTGATTTGCGCGCGCCGCCTGCATGCACATACTGTACACGGCTATATGTTGCGTGCTCATACGAACATGCAGAACCACTTGGTATTCTGTGCAGCTCGTCTCTTGTCTGTCAAGTACGCGCAAAGGGATCGCAACTGGAGAGATTGAAAGTTTGAGGAGCTGGAAGGCCTGCATGCAAATGAGACAAATATACTTGTTTTCTCCTTCCAAATCCCCATCAGCCCTTCTTTCTTTTTTTTTATTGTCCACCCAATCATCTTCATCTGTATTTTCCTCCTGACCAGGTTGGAAGCCTCGCTGGAAACTTAGCATGTATGCAGAAGGATTTTTTTTCTTTTTTCAATGGTTCTGCTGCTCATCAAACCCTAAAAGCATCTGTGGGGTGAGGCGATGATTTCCATCTGTGATATAGTATTAATGGAAGTGTTAATAGGGGTGGTGGCTGCATGTGGAAGGACTGGGAGAGAAAAATCGCCAGAAGCGCTGGAAGCTCCTCTAAACCATCAACAAGACTGGCAAGATAAACAACCACTCAGAATACAGATACTGATCTCAGGATGCACACATGACCTGCAAAACACGTGCACACGAGGAGTTTGGCGCATATATGAACATATGCAGGGCGCACAGACACATAAATCTATAATATGCGTTCACAATTAAAGCTAAAGGCTTGAAATAATAATAATAATAATAATAATAAACAGCACAAACACATTTAAATTTCATGGCAATATACAAATTGCAGATGTAACATACATCATGTGCACTCAAACAATCACACGTGAACATATGCATATGTTACACAAACAGACACACCCCAGGGAGCGACAAATAAACAACATTACACTCGGAGCACTTGTAAACGGAAACAGATTTCACACACAAAGCACACACAGATGTACACACAGCGCGAGCATGCACAAACACAGATATGTGGGGGAATTACGGAGAAACTTAATTGCATGCTAAGAGGACACTAAATTGACATGCTTTCAGAATCTTGTGTGCGCATCTGCACAAAGCAAACATATAAACAGCAAACATATGATGCATGCCAATATTTAGACAACCATACAAGGCATGAAAAGAGAAAAGAAAGAAATCAGCTTATAAAGTAAATTACGCATGTGTGGCCAAGACTGCATATATGATTCAATATCTGGCCTTAATTTAGTCTTCAAAAAGCTCAGAAATATGTAGTTTTGACCAACTAATTGCCTAAAACAACTGGTTTAAACACAAGGGGATAATGAATTTAAGGAGGACTACTTTTAGCTGCGCATTAATTCACATTTTGTTGTTTTAGGGAGTTTTCCTAGCAGCAGGTTGAGGTATGTGGCATCAAGTCAAAACAAACTACAGCATGTACAACGATCAGCCACAACATTATGACCACTGACAGGTGAAGTGAAAAACATTGACCATATTGGTACTATGTGGTGTTCCGTGGATTTTGGGATCCATGTTGATGAGACTGGAACGTGTCCACCTGATCCGTCAATTTCCCGCATCCCATTCATTGTCTATGCAAAACGCACCGCGTTACGTGCTGGTTCCATTGCGGTGCGTTTCAAGCTGCGATCCGGTGTGTCTCTCTAGAGTAGGACGCAGCTCATTTGCATAAAATAGACTTGACTTCTACTTTATCCAAGTTCAATCGTGAAACTTTCGTCAAACGTCGGAACCAACTGTCGAACTAAAAAAAGGATAGATTTAGCAACTGCACAGCTTATTTCTCGCCTCAAATGCTTTCAAGAATACTTTTCACCGAAAGTTTGCGACCGAGCCGCCACATTGGTCCGACTCATCTGCCGGACTCAAGCTGAAAGCGCTGTCATGTGACCACGTAATGGACCACCCACATCGCAGATGCGATGTGTTTACATGCAAATGGAAATCCCAAATGTCACTGGCCTACCCCTGCAGGAAAATGCACCCCACCACATCGCAGAAACATCAAACAATCAGGAACATCTCGAGGAACATGACAATCACCCAAGATGCTGATTTGACCTCCAAACTTACTAGAGCCCATTCTGATCAAGCATCGACAGGATGCAGTGGAACAAGTTTGATTCCCAGAGGCCCCACTGTACAACCCAGAGTACCCAAAGGATCCACTGCCAACGTCCTGGTCCAGACCATATAAGACACCCTGAGAGGTCCTCATGTCCATGTCCAATGGTTCAGAGCATTTTGGACCACAGAAGGGGGACCAGCACAATATTAAGCATGTTGTATTGTTGTTGGTATATGTGTGTTTAAGGTAATAAAGAAACGTGTAACCCATTATCACATTGGTCTGGTTTACCGTTAGAGTGCAACCTAACGCTTCGTATTACAAGAGACTAACTCTGTGGGGTTACATTCAGAGTTTCCATTGACGCTTCTAATCATTAAATCAGAGATCAATCAATGTAAAACTTTTTGGGATTTATGGAAGTTTAAGTGAGATTATTTTGTTTAAGAAGATGTGTCTCATGGTTGTCATCTAAGGGTCACCTCCAACTTCCTTGGTGCTCCAAGAACTGACGTGCTGAACTCCGGATTGGAAGATCTAGTACTACTGGTGAATCTAAACTTATCAGGCTCATCCTCAATTATTGTGTTTGTGCAAGTGAAACAATCTCCCTTCCATTTTCTCCAGTTCCTCCAGGGGATCCCAAGGTGTTCCCAGGTCAGATGAGATAAATAATCCCTCCAGCAAGCTTGGGACCTCTCCCTCCTAATTGGACATTGCCGAAAAACCTCCAAAGGAAGTTGCTCAGGAGGCATCCGGATTAGATGACTGAATCTTCTGGGCTGGATTCTTTCGATGCACCTCTACTCCGAGCTTACTTCGGATGTCCGAGCTCCTCACGCTATCTCTAAACTAATTTTAGTCACTTGTATGCGTGATTTCATTCTTTCAGTCACTACCCAGAGATCATTACTACATGTGAGGGTTTTTAACATGGATCAACTGGTAAATCAGGAGTCCAGTTCAACATCTGGATTCCTGCTGATGTTGCACCAGTCTGTCTGTCCATCTCATGCTCAGTTTTCCCATCACTCATGAATAAGATCATGAGATATTTAAACTCCGTTGCTGGGGGAAGCAACTCAACCCCAACCCACAGGGATCAATCCACCAGTTTCCGGCAGAGAACTTTGGACTGCCGACACTGAACTAGGCTGCCTCGCATTCAGCTTAAAACCGAGAGAAAATACTTATGAAATCTAAAGGGGATTATATTAAAAAGAAATAACAATTGGATATTACTTTTTCCTTTATTATACTGTATTGCAACACAAAAAAATCCATGTTTTATCAATTGGTAAAGATGCTTATTAAAGACCAATCTGTACGGTTTTCAGTAAAGTGGAGACAGATGATAAAATATATGCGTCATTCCATCTTAAATCAACATCACATCTTTAGAACAATTTCTACTCAACCATCTCTGATTGCTTGTAAAATATGGATATTCATGAATATGTTTGTGAAGATTTAGATTCATATATTAAGTATTTTCCAAGATAAAATTGTTAAAAAACTTCCCACTTCTGTTGTTCACATTGAGAATTATTGCTGTGTTTAAACTACAATATCTCAAGAATGATTACAGATAAAAGCCTGAAATTTTCAGTGTTTACTAGAAAAACATGCACACATTAAAAACTGATTTTCATAGCTATGTTTGGAGACTGTATACCAATATTGATGTTTTTATGGTACAACTCATCATACCTGAAAATTCAAAAAAATCATTTTTGTGACCAAGTATTTCAAATTAAAAAGTATTTAATATGTTTTGTTTTGTACTATTGTGATCTGCTGCTACATATGGTTCAGAAAATATCACTCGTTGACTTCTGCTTTATCAATTTGATTTTGTTAATGTGCTTAATGATGATTTTTTCTGACAGATTTCAACTCATCCATAATTGTTTATAGAGATTATTTGATTAGTTCTTGGGATATTGTTGTTCCAACAGACTCAAATTTCAATGTACAAAAAAATGGTGCTGAAAGTGGTTTAACAGGCAATAAATAAAAATCCTTGAAAGTAATTGATATGTGAATCTGAAATCTCACAGACACCATTTTAAAACATCTGTAGTTTATGATAAAGAAGTTTTAAGCAAATCAGAGATGGTCTAACAGAAGAGCATTGATGATTTGAGATGGAAAATAATAATAATAATAATAATAAAATACACTTACTATGTTGACTGTGGTCATTGTAAAATGATAAACTCCATGTTAAATGATAAATCGGCAGCTTTTATCATATTTCACCACCTACGTAAAGTGCAGGATGTACTTCTAAAAGAGTCAGTTATTAAAACGCTAAATGCTAAAAAGCTTGCTAATTTGTTCATTTACAATCAGGAGAATTAAAAAATACTCAACGTGCTGATTTAAACCGACAAGTTCCCATAAAGTTGGTTCACTTACGTACAGTATGGTTTGTTTAAAGCGCGACAATCCTGCTGTTTGCATGGTGTGTTATTGTTTGTAGAAAATACAGCAGAAAGAAGCCTAAGTTTTAGTCAAACTGAAGTCTGACAGGTATGACAGGGGAGTAGATGTAAGATGATTTTCTACTGAGTGCTCGCCTTCAAGAATTTCTCTTCATATATAATTCATGCATTCAAAAACACCGGGCTTTGAGCGGCTGAGAAACGTTCGACACTAACCAGCACGCTGCACAGCAACCTGTTCACTAGCTGCAGGCTGATCCACATTTCTCCACATCCTCCTCTCAGTGCTTTGCATTTGTTGCTCGAGAGATCACAAGAACATCATCAGCAGTTTGCATGTTGCCGAGTGTCAGAGTCTTTTTAGAGCCCTCGTCGTTGTGAAGACGGAACTGGAATTAAAAATTAAATGAACTGACTGACGTGATGAAAGACAACAAAGGTGAAAGTGTGCTCTGCATCTTCCACCGCCTGCTCCCAAACCCACAGCGTACGACCCAGAGTCGGGGCTTTGCTCGGCCCTGAGCTGCAGAGTAAACACAGCAAGATGTTTTCCTCCACAGTGAAAATAAAGTTTAAAGTATTGAGTCAAACTTTGGTGGTGAAGCAAAAGATTCACAGCGGTCAAGCTCAAAACAAGCAAGAAAATATGGACACACACACTAATATTTGATTTTTACCCAACAACAGTGACGTCCAAACACACTATTCCCCTGATTATCACTGGTGACTATATGCTGTTAATTCAGTCCTGACTTGGCGCCGGGCTCCTCAGTTAAACCAAGATCAACAGCAGATGCACCGTCGAGGCAGCAGAACGTGGCACTGTGATATGACATCACACCCCCGCTAAGAGCGTGGCACAAACACGGCCGTCCGCTGCCAAACCGAGGGAGAAACATGGCACCGGCACAAACACAACGTAATGAGTAATGAGTGTTCCTGGCGATACGAGAAGGGGCCAAGAACAGGCGGGATTCAGGATCTCTCTGCTGAGACGAGTCATTGTCTCAACAAATTTCATTTCCTGATATTTAAATGTGTGCAAACATGTGAGATTAAGTAGAAAAACAAAAGGACCTAGGAGGATGCCAGTGACATCTCCAATTTATAAATTCTAGACACAGACTTGCTTTGCATTAAAAGAACCGCAGCTGATCCAGAACACTGCTGCGAAAATCCTCACCAAGACTGAAAAAGTCGATCACATAACTCCAGTTTTGAGGTCTTTGCACTGGCTTCCGCTCTCTCAGAGGAGACTTTAAAATATTGTTGTTAGTTTATAAAGCTCTGAATGGTTTAAGTATATCAGTGGCCATCTTTTACCATATAAACCATCCAGATCGCTGGTACAGGTCTGCTCTCTGTCCCCAGAGACAGAACCAAAAATGGAGAAGCAGCCTTCAGTTTCTATGCTCCACATATCTGGAACAAACTTCCAGAAAACTGCAGGTCTGCTGAAGCACATAGTTCATTTAAATCAAGGTTAAAGACTTATCTATTCACTGTTGCATTTGATTAATGACTGTCTTAATACCAGCACTGCACTGTTGCTCCTAACACGGCACTGATTCTTTTTATCTGAGTTTTAATTTCTTTGTTTTTACGATCATAAAATTTCATGTTGATTTGAATGCTTAAATTATGTTTTATTTCCATAATTTTAATTCATGCTTTTAATGCCTACCTTTTACATCATCTTTGTTATTTATTTTCTTTGCCATTGTAAAGCGTTTTGAATTGCCTTGTGCATGAAATGCGCTATATAAATAAACTAGCCTTGCCTTGCCATTATTTGCATTATTTTTAGATCAGGCGGGACATTATGACCACTGGCAGGTGAAGGTAATAACACTGATTATCTCTTCATCATGGCTCCTGTTAGTGGGTTGGATATAATAGGCAGCAGCTAAACATATTGTCCTCAAAGTTGATGTCAGAAGCAGGAAAAATGGGCAAACGTAAGGACTGAGGCCAGTTTGACAAGAGCCACATTGTGATGGCTAAATTAACGGTCTCCAACCTTTTTTGCACAACGGACTGGTTTGAAGCAAGACAATTTTCTGCAGACCGGTCATCATGCACATAATAAATAATAATCCTTTTTTCTTTTTTTAATAAAAAAGTGTCCTATGTTTTTGTTTGTTTTAAACTATCTCTTTATTTATTGATTTCTATTCTGAATTATTATTGTGGTTCTTACTGATCATTGTTTTTTTTTGTTCTTTTGCCTATATCTGTCTATACTTCTGTATATTTTATTATTCTCATGATTTAATATATAATATACATTTCATACGAGGAGACAGTCAATGGCGGTGCAGCAGACGAGCTGTAGGGACGGATGCGGGAACGAGGAGTGAGGGAAGGGAATAACAAAGGTTGACTACTGACTATCTCAGGACTTTGGATATGTATATTCTGTATATCTGTATATTTCACATGAGTCCATGGATATTGTCTGTTAAAACAATAAAAGCTTTTAAAACTAAAAAAGTGTCCTAAAAAATGAACATTACTTTTTATCGCTAAATATGCATGTACTTATTACTCAGTCTCTCCCTCTTTTCAAACAAGCGCTCCAGAGACGTTTGTTTTTTATTAATTTGGCAGGGGATAGATTGATGGATTCTTTTAACAGCCAGGCATGAAAACTGACAGAGTCAAGTGCAGAAAACAAGCACTGACGTATGTGACGGGATGACCTAGTCATTTTTAAAAAATCAAACGCCGTGTAGACTCCGCATGAACTAAAATGAAAAATAGTACGTTTTTATTCTTTCTATGCGGCCCTTTACCGGTCTGTCACCCGGTGGTTGGGGACCGCTGAGCTAGACGACTGGATCAGAGCATCTCAAAACTGCAGCTCTACGGGGCGCCCGTATAGCTCAACGCGTTAAGTGGGTGACCCATGTACAGGGGCTGGTCCCCAACGCAGCTGGCCCAGGTTCGATTCCCGCTTGCGGCCCTTTGCTGCATGTCTTCCCCGACTCTTCTCCCATTTCCTGTCTCTCTCTCTCACTGCACCTATCCAATAAAGCTGATAAAAGGCCAAAAAAGTAACTTTATAAAAAAAAAAAAAAAAAAAAAAAAAAAACTGCAGCTCTTGTTGGGTGTTCCTGGTCTGTAGTGGTCAGTATCTATCAAAAGTGGTCCAAGGAAATCACAGCGGTGAACTGGCGACAGGGTCATGGGCGGTCAAGGCTCCAGTAAAAGCTGCTGTTGCTTCTCTTGATGGTAGCTGCTGACCCACCTCTCATAAACCAGTGATGATCTCCCCCATATAGAGGGTGGATCAACTCAGTTGTTGACTGATACAGAGTGTGATGTTTGCTTCTTCTCCAGTTTAAAATTCATGAAGAAATCACAAATGTGCAACTACTAACTGTTATAAGAATATGTTAACACTAGTGGTGGGATGTGATTTAAAAAATGTATCTAATTAATTAGAGGCTTTGTAATTAATCAATCGTGATTAATCGCACTTTGTCAAATTGTAATATTTGACACAATAAGCAAAGTTTTTCAATTCAAATAAATTTTGGTTGATGACTGAATCGATGAATCGACATATACATGAACTTTAACAACAGAAATGTTTGCTTCATTTATATTTATCTGCATATTTCATCTGTCTGCTACATTCACAGATTACTGCAAACTCAAAGGCCAATTATAGCGATTATATTCAACATTTTAAGGCTTTTCGTAAACTTAAGCACTTTCATTGTCTTGAAAAGTGGTCTATTATGGGATGGTTACACTGTTTGCTGGTACCAGGACTATTGTAGCTAATGTTAGCTCTGGTGCTAACATCAACATGTTTTGCAATGAGGTGATACCATCGGCTTGAAAATTCTTTGTCGCACACTTTTCACACAATCACGCTTTTATCCAAGCTGCCATCAGGAAGATTTTAAAAAGAAAACTTCCCACCCAACAAGCTCAATGTGGTCTCATTTTCCATCACTGTTCACCAAACTTTCTTGTGTGCTGACATCATTTAGTGCATCCTGTGTATCTTCTTCACAGCTGGAAAACAGACTTTAGGTTCATTAGCACCACCTACTGGGCTGGAGTGTGCATCAGTGTTACTGGTGTGCCAGAAATTAGGGAACTGAAAAACGTGCGATGAAATGAGTTTGTTTTTTTAACGCGTTATTTTTTCTGTAATTAATTTACCAAAATTAATGCGTTAAAGTCGCAGCTTTAGTTAAAACCACTCCTGATGTTGAGAGGGCAATGTCACACAAGACCCTGACCAATGACAGCTACTGCTCACACATGTTGAAACACTGTCTGAATTTATCAGCTGTTAAAGGAAGCTGCACTAAAACCTGGAGGCACATGAAGATATGGTGTCAACTTCACTCAATCGTATGTCACTTTTTTGAACATGAACACCACTAAAGTATTATGTTTTTGAAACTGAATTCTTGCTTTGGTTAAGCAAAAGCATCCAGAATCAACTAGACAGAAGTCATCTTCATTCCAAAGTGTGTCAAGTGTCCACCTCATCATTATTTAACCAAAACAAAAGCAGCAGGAACGTGAAGCAGCACTCAGTGGAAACGTCAGCTGTAGGAACGGTATCCATTTGATTCAGTGCATATTTTTACTGTGTATAAAAGCATTGCGTGGATGTGAAAGTGTACTCAGGTACGGGCACGGATTAATTGGACCTAATCTGGAGGCGCACTAAGTGATATAATTGCCTTTGCATGCTTCTGGTCATTAAAAATGGAAAATGTAAATTGATGTTCATGATTGTATTAGGTCTCTTTATGGAAGAAGGACCGAAATGCCAAAATGTCACGACTTGCTGGAAGCAATTATTAACGTTGTTAGTAACATCTGGAAGTCAAAACATCAGCTATAGAAAGCCCTATTAGCTTAGCTTAGCATAAATAAAGGATTGCATGTGTTACTAATAGCTGACAGGCAGGAAGACAGATATAGCTCTAATAGCTTCTACTGAGTATGAAGCGACAGCCAGGAGACAAATAGTTTAACATAAAGACTGGGAGCAGAAGAAACGGGCGAGCCTGCGGCATTCCTGAAGCTAAGTGTGATGTTTGTTGTTGTACCTTCTTGGAATGAGCCAGAGGGACGTAATAAGCAGCACAACTAGTCAGTTAGTGAGTTATGTTGAGCCTAAAGTCAGAGTTTTCAGTGTTTACGTTCTCTAGAGGCAGTTCTGTTCAGAGTTTGGGATTTAAATCAGCTGCAAGAAGCACCATCTTTTATATATAGTATAAGCGATACAGATCCTCAGCTGAGGGAGTATGTTATATCTTTACATTTGCTGAGCTGTACACTGATAATCCCACTGAACAAAGCAGCGCAGCTACAGAGGCGCGATTGTATGTGACGGGAATTTACAAGCATTGAGTTGGTGGTGAACAAAACGCAAAAATATGCTTTCATGCTTGTTTCTGATTTGCTGCCAAGTCCTGTTTCATACTGCTGGTACTGCAGCTAATAATCATTGATCCCAGAAGGGAAACCAATTACAATACAGTTATTTCCATTCAAAGTCTTATAAGACTTTAAAATATAAGCTAAAAATAAGCATAAAAATATGTCCTAAAAATATAAACCTAAGTACAAAAATACAAGCATGTAATGTAAAAATGTCAAATGTGCAAAAATAGAAGTATACAGTGTAATAAATAATAACGGAATTATAATTGCACAGAGATGTAGTTAAATTAGTTAACACTTGTGTTGTCCTGTGAGTCAAAATTGACCCGTTTTAAAGTTTGAAAATGTGGAAAAAATATATATTTTCGCAGTGAAACTTCTGATTTCCACATTTTCAACATTTTTGGGAAATCTTTGAACATTTTTTGGTGGAAAAAAGAAATGTTAAAAATGTGTCTTAAGAACATTCACAAAAAATTCAACCAAAAACTAACGAATTTCACTGGATTTTGGTAGATTTTTTTTCTGATATATATGTAATCAGTTTGGATATTTTCAGGATTTTTTGGAAGATTTTTACTCATTTTTTGAAAATATTTACAAGAATTTTCTTGCCAAATTTGGGGGATTTTTTTTTATTTTTTTAAATAAAACATTTAATGGAAACTTTTAAGGAATTTTTGGAATTTTCTTCCTGAAGGTTTTGCAAATTTTTAGAAATTTGGGGAATTTTTTGCAGAATTTTAGGATTTTTTCCAGACAAGGAAACAATATTTTTTGGTGCCTGTAAATGAGGACAACAGGAGGGTTATCAGAACACAGTTTAGAAAATGGATTAGGTTATTGGTATTTATCTTAGAGAATACTCACTCACTGACATTAATTTCATTTTGATTTGGCCAAAAACTAAAATGAGTTCCTCATATTTTTTATTATGGGAAAATGCAGGATGTAAATGCACCTTTTGATTATTTAAATGTATGAAGTTTAAAGCTTAATGTCATGTTAGAAATAAACGGCTGCATTGAGAATGTATTGAGCAGTAAAATAATACATATTAACTTACAGGATTAACAATTATCTACCAGCATTCCTCTCTTGCATTAATTGCAATAACACTGCTTTTTACCATAATATTTTTTAAATATTCTTCATAGCTCTCAAGTATAACAGCCTGTTCATCTTGACTGAAGTGGGTTGTATGCGATCTGTACATTTTGTGCAGAAACAGTCAAATGACGCATCAAAAGCCCCTTTTTACGGGAGTGCATGCAGAATCTAATGACGAAAACCTGCTTAACAAAGAAACCAGCATCATCATAAGTATTATCTCTAAACTGAGGTTTTAGGTTTTGTTGATCCAGCTAACACAAAGTCTGACTATGTCTAAAATCCCTCTGTCTTCTAACTGACTGCCTACCTGTGGCCAAATCCAAACCACAAAGGCAGCATTTACAGCTCTATTCTTATTGAGTCCACATGTCTGCACAAGTAAAAGTCTGTGCAGCATAAGCGGACAACATTCAGCAACTGTTTGCACTTGATAATGGTGTCACTGATTGTATCCTGCCAGGTGGAGACTGAGTGTATATAGCAGGAGGCTGTATCTGATGAAGTGTTTTAAAGATCAACAAAACTGTATAATCAAAAGGGCTTAGTGTGCAATCAGCAATTTTTCCCCAAATTTACAAATATGTCAATCACCACATGATCTTAGATTGTAAATTTCCCTACTGTGGGAATAATGAAGGATTATCTACTCTTAGATTACAACTGCAGTTTCAGAAACAAGCAAAAGCGACACAATACGATACAATAAGATACGATAAGATACAAAAATGTACAATAAGATACGATAAGATAAGATACGATAAGATATGATAAGATACAATACAATGAGATACAATAAGATACGATAAGATGCGACACAATAAGATACCATACAACACGATAAGATACGAGAAGATACGACAAGATATGATACGATACGATACAGTAAGATACAATAAGATATAAGATACAATACAATAAAATAGGAGAAGATACGATAAGATACAATAAGATAAGATACAACAAGATAAGATACAACAAGACATGATACAGTATGATGTGATAACAAAAGATAACATATGATACAATAATATATGATAAGAAGCAATAAGACAAGATACAATACAATATGGTAAGATACGACAAGATATAATATGATACGACAAGACGAGATATGATAAGACACGATAAGGTAAGATATGATACAACTTTATAAATCTTTATAAGCCCCCAATAAGACTAATGACATAACATGAGAAATGCAGAGTGTAAAAGAAGGAAGCAATAATCACAATGTAAGTATGATACACAACTGAAATAAAAGAAGCTAAAACTAATAATAATGAGCTAAAATGAGGCTGGAACAGAACAGCAAAAAGTAATGCTGGCATTTATACTGAGGTTATCATGGCACCATTTGACAAATGATTTCTGGGAAAATCTGCAGTATGAAATGCTCCATAGCAAAGATGTTACAGCAGTAAAAAAAGAAAGAAAGAAAGAAAAGCAAATTAAAAAAATAACCAGATCAAGACATTGCAGTGCACCTAGCTTCAGAGCAACCCTGCTGAGCACCTGATAGTAAACGTGCATCTGTAGCATCTTCCTCTACTTTAAAGAAAAACATGACGAAGCTTCAGAGTGATGCATTGCTGCTGCTGCCACATACTGTTGGTTATAGAGCGGTGTGCAGTGATAATATGCCCCAGCAGTAGATCACACCACCTTAAAGTCTCTTTGTCTGCAGGCCTCCTCCACTCACTCCCCCACGTCCAGGCCCATTATCCCAGGCAGCTGGTTTCGGGGCCGGCTGGCCGGAGAGGAAGCTGAAAGTGGAGTCTAATTCACTTATTGATTCTTGTCCTGTGTTGCAGGATACTACTCAGCTTTAGTCAGTGGGTGGCTTTGGGCAACGAACGGGGGTGAAAATAAGGCTATGGGGCTACCAGATGCGGTGTTTGCAGGTGGGTCAAAATGAGTTTGCATTGTTTTCCTAGAGCCCAGCTGCTATAACTGATCACATGGTGTGCTGCAGTGAACACTTCAGAGGAATTACTAAACTGTGAAGTAATGTCAGCTGTGATGTTCTGGTTAGAAGATGAGGGAGGATGTTCCTTATAATTCTTCTCATGCAAGTGATGCAACAAATGTCAAAACAGAGAGAAAAAGATATGACTGGAGCTTTTTTTTGATAACTGTCCAAAAAAGACTGAACCAATAATGTGTTAAGACTTGGCCACTTCAATTCAAAATTAAAAAATAATCATTTAAGGGCAAAGTAAATCTTCGCTATGTTGCACCTTTCTCTCTTAACCCTATAAAACCCACTGTTGTGAAAATACATAATTTATACCATATATATATATATATATATACACACACACACATACACACACATAGGCATTGTGATTAATTAATCACAGTTAATTGCATTTTTGTCAAACAGCAATATTTGTCACAATAAGCAAAGTTCTTCAACTCAAATAAATTTTGGTTTACCACTGAATCGATGAATAGACAAATATGTAAACTTAAACAACAAAATGTTTTTCATTTATATTTATCATCGTTTTTAATCTGTCTACTACATTTACAGATTACTGCAAGCTCAAAGTGCAATTACAGCCATTATATTCAATATTTTAAGACTTTCTGAAAACTCAAGCACTTTCAATGTCTTGAAAAGTGGTCTATTATGGGCTGCCTACATCATTTGCCTGTACCAGCAATGCTGTAGCTAACGTACGGTGTGTCGCCCCAGAGCTCATTTGCATAAAGTAGTTTCATTTATGCAGAGCAGCGCAGAAGTCCGACGCATCGCGAAACTTTCGTTAAATATTGAAACTAGCCGTTGTTGAACTACGAGGACAGATTCAGCAGCATATTTCTCACTTCAAATGCTTTCAGAAATATTTTTACGACAAAAACAAGACAAAATACTGCAAAACCGGGGCACAAAAGAACAATGAACAATGTAGTATTTTACTTTGTGATCCAAACAACTTGTCATGGTCTATAAACTATTTTAAATTTACGGTTTTACAAATTTACAATTTGCAGCTAATGTCTTCTCTGTAATTCTTACACTTCACAAAGTCGTCCCTCGGACCGGATCGGACCCTCTGGTGGGCCTCTTTTGGCCGCGTGTCGCATGTTTGAACCCCTGATCTAGAGCAACACGACGTTGTATGAAGGACTGGATCAGAAAAACAGTGTGGCTCATTGATGTGTTTATAATAGTTTTTGGACATCAACTGTGATAATAAAATCCGAGGATATCACCAGATGTATCCCTTAAGGCTTCTGCATTCACCTCAGGCCCAACATTTGACTGAGACCAGAGCCAGAGATTACGAGTCAGTGCTGAATAATCTCGGCTATTTACTGTTCACTCAGTGCAGGACTCATGCTTCTATTAATCTTCAATTACAATGCTGAGAGGATGACAGAAAAAAAATAAAAAGGAAGAGCAGGAAACCGAAAGTAACATGCTGTGCAGCTACCGGATAAGAGACACAGCTGGGGAAATCACCTGGGAACATCAACACGACACTGCCTTGTGATTTTTTTTGCGATGTTGCACTCCAGATTCAAAAGCTGTGTGATGTGCCTCTCTAATCGCGGCGCTGAGATCAGAACCTAAGTCTCTGCTATTTGTTCGCATTTGATACAGCTTTACCTACGGATTTCTGAATGCATGACCCGCCGCTGCTTTGCCTTTCAAAGTAGCAGATTAGATTATTAGGTTATTAACGCGCATAAACACAGATGGTCGCAAATGTCCATTCATTAAAGGAATAAAAACACACTCCTCCTCACACACCCCTGCCAGCTTCTCTCTACTGACTTCAATCTATTCCCATCTGGCAGGTCTTTTTTAAAGAAACAGGAACAAAGAATATTTTACCCTCACAGCCACTTATCGCTGAAACTAAAAATCTGAAATTTGACATGCATTTTAAATACTGAATTCATTTGTGCAGAGGCTTTATGTGGATTCCCAGGATATGCAGTATCATGCTTCCATGTTTGTATTATGTATTTATTTTTACATACATTATATTCAGTTCTGCCTTAAACAAATGTTTCTTATGTGGTAATTTGCTGGCATGTTTTGAAGGTATGCTGTATGTTTTTAAAAATGACAAAATGATACAATTTGTCAGAGAAAAACAGAAAGAACTGTCAGATTGTCTATTTTCTAAAAAAAACACCTCAGAGTTCTGTCAGGGAACTTTTCAAAAAATCATTAATATCACTTTATTCTACATGTCTCATTCAACAAAAACACACCTGTTGTACAGATGGAAGTAAGTATTTTATTCTGCATGTCTCATTTAAAAATTCACCAAAAATGAACCACTTGCTCTAAACATCCAGCCATCCATTATCTATACACCGCTCAGTCCTCATTAAGGTGCTGGAGTCTATCCCAGCTGACTTCAGGTGAAGGCAGGGGACCCCCTGGACAGGTCACCAGTCTATCGTAGGGCTACATAAACAGACAAACAATCACACTGGCACTCACACCTATGGGCAATTTAGAATAATCAATTAACTGCAGCATATTTTTGGACTGTGAGAGGAAGCCGGAGAAAACCCATGCACAGGGGGAACATGCAAACTCCATGCAGAAAGATCCCAGGAAGGCCAGGACGTGGACTGGGGCTCTTCTAGCTGCAAAGTGAAAGTACTAACCACTGAGCCACTGTGCAGCCCCACTTGCTCTAAACAGATTCTTTGATATACAAAAGATTTTATGCTCCTTGCTGCAAGCGGGAAGCTATTAATAATCTAGCCGCGACCAACAGTCATGTGATAAAAATTCAGAGAATTTTCACCTGGAATGGGTTGAACTGCAGGCAGTGTTTAATAAAAGGCATGCATGGAGACAAGAAATGGAGTCAAATATCCATTTGTATGCACACTACCGTTCAAAAGTTTGGGGTCACTTACAATTGCCCTTATTTTTGAAAGAAAAGCATTTTTTATCAATGAAGACAGCATGAAATGAATCAGAAACACAATCTAGACATTGTTAATGTGGTAAATGACTGTTCTAGCTGGAAACAGCTGATTTTTAATGGAATATCTCCATAGGGACACAGAGGAACATTTCCAGCAACCATCACTCCTGTGTTCTGATGCTACATTGTGTTAGCTAATGGTGTTGAAAGGCTCATTGATGATTAGAAAACCCTTGTGCAATTATGTTAACACATGAATAAAAGTGTGAGTTTTCATGGAAAAGATAAAATTGTCTGGGTGACCCCAAACTTTTGAATGGTAGTGTAGATTCACAAAATGTTTTCTAGATTTGGTAACGCCTTTGCAAATGTGCTAATTCACCTGAAAAAGTAGCTAAATCTAAGCCTAAAATTGTGATATTTCATTTAAATTCCTCTATTCTACTCGTTTCATTTTTTTAAATGCCAAAAATATAATATATATACAAACCGTGAAGCTATTAGTGATTCAACTGCAACCAACAGACACATAATAAAAATTTAGGAACTTTTCAGCTGAACTGCAGGCAGTGTAGTGTAGCGTACAGAGTTAGCATTTTTTCCAGTATTGGTAACATTTGTAGGCACTTGTAAAATGTTCTACATGCTGATCCCAGTTTTTTTTCAATTATTGTATAATTTTTTATGATTTATGGCAGAGGTGTCAAACTCATTTTAGTTCAGGGGCCAATTTGATCTCAGGTAGGCTGGACAAGTAAAATCATAACATAATAACCAATGAATTACCACAATTTCAATTTTTTCCCTTTGTTTTAGTGCAAAAAAGTACATTTTGAAAATGTTCACATTTAAGGAACTATCTTTTTGCAAAACATTACGAACAACCTGAAATTTCTTCAGAAAAATAAGTCCAACTTAAAAAACCTTATGCCTCAGTGTATCATTTATACAACTTCCAGATCACAGACTGTCTACAAAGGCACAAAACATTTAGTCACAGCTATCTGGAAGGGAACGAAAGAGTATTTTACTTTATGATCAAATGACAAAGTCAGACAAAAAAAAGACAAAAAACAGCAAAAACAAGACACAAACAAAAATGGACACACGACACACGCCAGACAATAAAAAAGACACAAAACCAGACAAAAAACACAAAACATAAAATGATAAAAAATAAGACAAAAAACACAAACTAGACAAAAAGGAAAAATAAAACAACAAACGCGAGAAACAAAATGACAAAAGTCTGACAAAAAACAAGACAAAATACTACACAAATGAGACACAAAACAATATAAGAACAATGAGCAATCTATTATTTTACTTTATGATCAAAACAACTTGTCAAGGTCTACAAATTACTTTAAATTTATAGTTTTACAAATTTACAATTTCCAGTTAATGTCTGTAATTTTTACACTTTACTAAGTTGTCCCACAGGCCGGATTGGACCCCACGGCGGGCCGCTCTTGGCACGCGGGCCACATGTTTGACACCCCTGGTTAATGGCATCATAACTTCATCTTATTGCACAGAGGACCTCTGGGACTTTGTGTTGCAGTGAAAAATACTCACAGTGAATAAAATTGTAACAGGAGGAAGAAACTCTAAGAAACTCTAAACTGAGCACTTTAACACTGATGAAACTGCAGCAACTTCAAGAGCTAAAATGAAAAAGTAGCACGAGTTGTTTGGACTGGGAGCAACTATATACTATATATACTATACTATACTATACTATACTAATCCTGCCGGAAGCTGAGATGTAATTCCTGTTTAGGAGTTTAATCTCAGATTAAGTGACCCCACATGTCATCCGGAAATTGACAACTCCGCTGTTTGCCTGTGTGGAAGCTCTAAATAAAAGGTACCCAGGTCGACCTCCAGCAGGACGAGGTCAGGCACCCGATGACCTCTGAACCCGGCGACCTCTGACCTCCAACGCTTCAACAGTCGTCAGGTTATTGATCAAACACGTGCCGAAAAAGCCCGATTGTCAGGAGAAGAAGAAATTAGAAAAGAACAAAGTAGAATACACATTATGAAGAACTGCATTTGTTGTAGTCATTTTGAAATAATAGTTTTGTTTTATTCCCCTTGACAGCAAATCTCTGTGGGATGAAAAAAAAACGACCAAAGTGACAGTTTGGTTCAAAAGGAAATCAACAAATCAACCACAAACAAAACAGAAGAGCAGATGAGAAGAAACGATGGAAGAGGAGAGAAAAGAAAAGAACTGAGGCAGGAAACTGGCACATCACTTCAAGTCAGTTAAATATGTATCTGAATGGAAACAGATCTACACACACACACACATAGAGAGAGAAAAGTGGCACAATATATTCACATACATGAAATCACGATGCAAATCCTCTCCCCCATCAAACACAACAATTGCCGCCCCCCTCCCGCCTTCGCCTTTAGTTTTCTGCATGCAAAGTATTTTGACCGCGGCTCAATCTTCACACCTCTCCGACTGCCTCTCATTGATTTCCACGGTGTTAGATGGAGTGGCAGGCCCTGCGCAGGCCAATGAAAAGAAGGGGGCACATGTGGAAGACTTGTTATGGCAAAGATTATCTTCCACGTGCACATTCACATGCAAAGGGAAAAAACAAGCCCAGCTGGAGATGAGCCTCGGCTATAACGGCACCTGAATCCATAATACACATGCATTAAGACACAGATGTACACCTGTGACTCACTTTCTCCAGTAATAGTTCTCACAAGCTCCACCTATTACACACACACACACACACACACACACACGAGTGAGTGAGCAATCAAAGAAATGCAAATCTGATTGTGTGAAAAGCTAACAGCTATATGCAGGTGCACAAATACCGTCATATACTTGACAAACAGCGACACACTTGCGGCCGGAACGCACTTTTTTTCTGCAACACACGGCGTCTCGCGAACTAACAGGTTACAGCTTGCCCCGTGCATTTCAGTAAAGTGTGTTATTTTATCGCCTCTTTTCATCCTCTCCTCTCCCATTCTGCTCGGTGACAGGGGGGATATGTGCACCCTACTTTGTTGCCATGGATACCACAAACACCCCACATAGAAAATTCTACACAGAATAATAAGTGGCCAATTGCGTCTGTTTGCTCTCCAACAAACCTCAGGATTAGAGGCATTTTCTTGTCAGAGGCATAAACTATTTTTATGTTTGCAGGGGAAGAGAAGGAGGGGGAGGAAGGAAAAAAAGAAGAAGGAGGGAGAAAAAAGAGAGAGGCAAGAGGCACAAATATGAAAAGAGCATACTAATGCTGTGTGGTGACAGGTTTCTCCCTGCTCGGTGAGATGAGAGAGGTTGAGAACAGAGGAGGGAGAAAAAAGGAGGGGAAAAGAGATGCTCTTAAAAAGAAATCTCAGGTGCTCAGGGCACCCTTAACAAATGAAGGAGAACATGACAGAGAGAGGCAGGAGGAAGACGGGGGCAGATCATTTTAAGTCCAGTTAACTGGGAGCGCTGACATTTTTAACAGCTGAGCAGGCGAGGTGAAAAGTGAGGTGGCGTTTAGTGGAACAAACTGAAGCTAAATATTTTGAAAAGCTCTCTGGGTTTTTTTTTCTTTTCTCCACCCCGAGTCTCTTTTTAGATTAATTGACAAACACTCAACTGATGCCTCCTCCTAATTTCTTCCTCCTGCTCCCAGCCTCGGAGAACATAACCCTAGTGTGCAATGATGTCATTATGATACCATCTGTTTACCGCAATGGCAGACGCACACATTTACAGACACATGCACGAGATAGCCGCGGATCAGATAACACATGGAGGGAGAGAGAACCTATGACATTTACACAGCGCTCCGTACATCAGACCGCACATGTCAGATTCTTGCTGCATGTTTAATAGAATGAAGGTGATCGTCGACACGCTATAGGCAGCTTATGCGTCCAAGTCCAGACTCCTGTCGTCCCCCAGGACACAATGGGTTTCATTTTCTTGTCCAAAGACTTACATGTTGGCTGTAAGTACCGGGCTACACCACCATGCCTGTCAAGGTCACGAGGGGAGATGCTTGATGCGGATGACTGTCAATCCCATCCCCCATCAAGACAAGGACATGCTGCTTCACCCCCCCACTACAATTTTTACACCTTTATCATTTATTGTTGGGCGAGATCCAATATAAGTCAGAGGAGAATGAAAGTTATGACCAGTCAGCTGATACTAGTTGATGCGGCCTGTGCTCAGATTACAACGCAGGTTTGGTTTGAACACCAGTGGGGACATTTTTTTGTCTTTGTCAGATGCAAGGAAATACATACAAAGAAAGAAACAAAATACACAGAAAAAACGGACAATAAGAACAGAGACATAATCACCATTCCATATATCCGAGGGATAATGGAACTTATTAAACGAATAATGAACAAACACAACATCAACACAGCAGTAAAACCACATACAAAACTCCGACAGCTACTAGTACACATCAAAGAAACAACTGGACGACTCACAAGGACGCAAAAAGACAAAGTCGAAGAAGAAAACTCAGCCATCACAGACCACTGCAAAAGAAACAACCGCATTATGGACTGGGACAAGGGGGATATCATGACATCGGAGACTAGCAAATACAAACAGTGGACTAACGAGGCCATAGAGATCAGGAAGCGGGTGAGCAATTCCATGAACCAGGACGAGGAGACCGACACTCTCTCAGTCTCAGATTCTGACAGATCTGTCAGGCCGGCCACCTGATAAAAACGACACATAACCACACATCAGATGATGCTCTGAGGAAGGCTGCAGGTTCAAACATGTCAGCAAATAAAGATATAGAATAGAGCTACTTTTTAACCGACAACCGAGTAAGGAGTACATATATACATATATATATATATATATATATATATATATATATATATATATATATATATATATATAGATAGATAGATAGATAGATAGATAGATAGATAGATAGATAGATAGATAGATAGATAGATAGATAGATAGATAGATAGATAGATAGATAGATAGATAGATAGATAGATAGATGGATGGTTGGTTAAAAAGTAGCTCTACTCTATATCTCTATTTCAATTTTTTTTTCAATTTCTTTTAAAGAAACAAAACAGTTCCTTAATGCAGTATCTATTTACTTAATGCAGTGGTGGATGATGTTTGGTTAGCACTTTCTCCTTACAGCTACAAGATTCCTGGTTTGCGTACCAGCTTTTCCGGGATCTTTCTGCATGGAGTTTGCATGTTTTCCCTGTTTATGTGTGCATCTGGCTTCCTCCCACAGTCCAAAAACAAGCTGAGGTTAACTGGTGATTCTAAATTGTCTGTAGGTGTGAATGTGAGTGTGATTGTCTGTATAGCCCTGCGATAGACTAGTGACCTGTCCAAGGTGTCCCCTGCCTTCACCCTAAAGCTTGTTTGATGCTTGATGCATCTGTGAGGTCTGTGCGGCTCAGTGCGGATGTATTACGTAATTTAGGCAGCCACACTTCTAGAGAATTTCTCTATTAAACTCTTGTGTTCAAAATCTTACATAAATACCAGCAAGGACTTTTGATACCTAGAAGTGCACTTCAAGATATCAAAAGTCAATCTGCTCAATGATTCAGTGGAACTACATGTCGAGACCTCTTCATGAGGCCAGAAAGTGTTTCAGAGCATTCTCTACATCTTTATACCTTTCTGAAACCAGCAGGCAGGTTTGAAAGGCATATTATCTTTAAAAATCTATCAGAGTCAGAAACTATAAAAACAGAAATAATGGCTGGATTTTCAACTTTTCAATAGTCCTTGAACTGTTTTACGTGTGAAGTTCTATTCTACTTGACAACTTAACCAAGTCTAAGCTTAACATTGTGACATTTCATCAAAAAGAATGCATGAATGACAGTTTTTATTTTGGACATGTGGGGGGGGAAAAAGCCAAAAACAGTTTTGTGGGATGTGTATCGGACTATTTCTTAGTTGTCAAGTGAAGTCAACTTTATTTATATAGCACATCTTGTTTTCTTCTTTGTTTCAAAATAGAAAAAAAAGACCTAATCTGTAAGGCAGTACACAGAGCAAGATGAACAATGAAATGTATCACGGTGTCAGCGCTCAGCTACAATTAAAAGCCAGAGACTACATATATGTCTTCAGTAGGCACTTGAAGGTATTAAGACTCCGGGCAGTTCTAATTTGAACAGGTAAGCAATTCCACAGACTGGGTGCAGCCACAGAAAAGGCTAGGTCGCCTCTGTTTCTAAGTCTGGATCTGGGAACTTTAAGGGCCATCTGACTGGCTGACCTCAGAGCTAAAACAGGAGCATTAACATGAAAAGCCCAGATAAATAAGAAGGTGCCAACCTATTTAAAACCTTAAAAACAAGCAATAAAATCTTAAAAACAATTCTGACATAGACATGAAGCCAGCAGACTGAGGCTAAAACTGGAGTAATGTGCGCCTGTTTCTTTGTTCCTGTTAGAAGTCGGGCAGCAGAATGTTGCACCAGCTGGAGCCGACGAAGAGACATCTGATCACGAACGATATACAGAGTTACAATAATCTAGCCTAGATGTGATAAAGGTTGCTGTGGCAAAGATAGGGCTTTACTTTGGCCAACAGCCTCAACTGAAAGAATCCAGATTTGACAACAGAACAGATATGTTTGTCAAATTTAAAAGTGCTGTCAAAAATCATACCCAGATTTTTTAAGGAGGGTCGATTATAGATTTCCAGAGTGCCGAGAGCACCAACAGTCAACTAATTGATCTGGACGACTAAAAACAACAATCTCTGTTTTGGCTCCATTGAGAGAAAGAAAATTAATGTCCAACCATGATTTTAGATCCTCTAGGCAGTTAAGTAATGGATTGGATGAACCTGCAGTTTTGGGTGTAATTGGTAAGTAAACCTGGACATCATCTGCAAAACAGTGAAAGGAAATATTATGTTTCTTAAAAATGGACCCCGGAAATGTATGAATGCCACAGGCTCTTATCTTCGTCTTTTGTGGGATTGTCCTCTGGTCTTCCCTGTTCGGCAACAAGTCATTAAAACTATTGGAGATTGGTTAACCACACCACTACCAGAGTCTCCCCAGTTATGTCTAATTGGAGATAGAGCCCTGCTACCACCAGGGGTGTCTAAAGCAGAGTCTGCCCTGGCACTAGCTGGGTTTATCACTGCAGTAAGAATTATTCTTAGACACTGGAAGAGCCAAGTAAGGCCCAGTTTTACAGACTGGCTGAAGTTAATGACAGACACAGCCTCTTTTGAAGAGCTTGTTGCAAGACTAAATGATGGTAGGTGTAAATTTGACCAGGTTTGGTGTCACTTTCTACAGTTTATTCAATATGAACTGACTAGTGTCCCATAATTATTATTATTATTATTATTATTCTCATCATCGTTACTTGATCTAAATGCCCACCCCCACCCCCCTTATATATTTTGCTGTTTATTTGCTTTATTTTTGTTACTGTTGTATTTTTATTGTAGCAAAATGTTAGCATTACCTGGTAAATGGCTGTTGTATGTATTGTTGTGGTTGTTTCTGAATTAAAAATTCAGATAAAAAACTTTGATTACAAAAAAAAGGACCCCAGGGGTAGCATGTACAAAGAAAATAGTAAGGGGCCTAGAACAGACCCCAGTTGTAACTTGCAGGAGTCCCCACTGGTTGAGTCGCAAGAAATACTATGGTACATTGCATAAGTTTTCATGTTAAAAGTTCTCAGAGGTTTCTACATATCACTGCTACACCTGTAGTATCACAAAACTAAAGAAAAACACGTGGAAGTAACACATACCAGCTGATGTAAAGTCACATAAAGTCCCCTTGCTTCTGATTTCGATAATCAGATGCAGGTGCGCCAACATGTGTATTTGTGCGCGTTGCCGTGTCAGACTCGCCGTTTTGGCGTATGCATTAGACGTGGACTAACAGCAGGTACAAGCGGAGCCACATGGGCAGGGCTGGCGTGCGGCGCATGCATGAACAGGCAGAACCGACGTAGCAAATGAATTTGGAGGGGCGTAATGAGAGCCGGCGCTGGGCTCCGGCCTGATTTCACAGCCACATCATTAGGGCGAGGCGGCCCCAACCCTCCAACGAACACACACACGAACACACTCAGCGCAGCGGCCTGACGAAAGACGACCAAGGTCAGTCGCCATGCCGCAGTCTAATGAGAGGTGACAGGTGAGAAGAGGCGCTCCAGACTTTACCCATTAAACTTACATTTTTAGGTAGTGTTTGTGTGTTTCCCTGTGCGTGTGTGTGTGTGTGTTTTTGAATCACAACCAAATCCGTGCAGGACAGCGACTGTATGAACACACACGGACACAATACCCTCCCCGTGACCTTCTTGTGCTTCCTGGCAGGCAGGTGTTATGGCTGTAGGGGCTGAGTTGAGTGGCCAACAGGAGATGGTGCTGCGTTATTTATCAGCATGTACAGGCATCGTAAATGACTCTGTTCACTGCAGGTAACTCAACATGTGAACACACACGCACACACGCACGCACGCACGCACGCACGCACGCACACACACATGCTGTTGTGACTTCAGCTGTGTTGTTGTAGTACAGATAGTGGTGCCATGTGATCTGCTCTATGGTTCAATAAAATTACATGTTGTAATCCCCTCACGAGGCCAGAAAGTGTTTCAGAGCAGTTTCTACGTCTATTAACGCTCTGAATACCCAAAAACAGCAGGCAGGTTGGACGGGCATTTGATCTTTAAGAAAATGGACACAATTAGACCATTTATCAGTCAGAAGCTGTAAAAACATAATTGGATTTTCAACTTTTGAGCTTGAACTACTCACTTGCAAAGTACCATGCCACCTGACAACTTAACTAAATTTAAACTTACAATTATGATATTTTATCAAAATCACTTCATTCTACATGTCTCATTTGGAAATTTACCAAAAAACAACTGTTTGCTTTAAAGAGATTCTGTAAAAAACTAAAAATTCTGCACTACTAACTGGACCTGAGAAGCCATTAATGACTCATGTATGACAAAGAGTCCCATGACAAAAATTCAAGGACTTTTCAGCTAAACCAGGTAGATTTTGTGTTTACACAGAGCACATATGAGACAAATATGAAAACAAACTAAAAATGCAACTGGTAAAATGTCTACAGCAGGTACTTGGAAAAATGTGGTACATGTTGATTCGAGATTTCAGATAATTTTTTATAAGATTAAATTAAGACAGAAATTTAACTTTCATTTTTCCTTTTTGCATAGTGAGAAAAAAATGTATGATGTATCGTCTTGTTTAACAGCTTTGCTAAATCTACATTTAAAATTGTGATATTTCATCTGAAACATTCCAAAAATGAACTATTAGATCTAATTCTGTAAAAAATAAAAAATTCTGTGCTCCTTAGTGGAACCGAGAAGCCGTTAATGACTCGGCTACAACAAACAGTGACAAAAATTCAAGGATTTTTGAGCCAAAAGTGGCTGATTCTGTGTTTACACAGAGCACATACAAGACAAATATGAAAAAAAATTAAATTCAAGTAGTATAACTGAGCATTTTTTTTCCAGTGTTTGTAACACCTGTGGGCACTTGGAAAAATGTTGTGCTTGTTAATTTCAAGTTTGTAGAATTTTCTTACATTAAATAAACAAAACAAATTCAACTCTCATTTTTCTTTTTTAATGATTTATGGCAACATAATTGATATATAGCAAATAATTCTCTGAAGAGATTCAGTGAAAAAAAAAAATCTGCAATCATGAAACCAATAGTGACTGCGACCAATGTGACAAAGATTCAGAGATGTTTCGGCTGAACTGCAGGCTGTGTTTTACAAAGCAGAGAGGGGAAACAAATAGCAATAAATTAAAAATAATATAAGTACAGGGGGGTCTCAACTTACATCAGAATTCTGTTCCTATGGCCTGACGTAATGCGATTCTTGCTGGAACTCACATATGTACACAAGTACCTATGTCACTCACCTATGCTAACATAGCGGTAAAATCATAATCTAGGACATTAAAACACTGTACAGTAAAAAAAAAAAAAAAAAAAAATTAAAAAAGAGAACAATTGCCGATGATCATCGAGACAGTTGTGCAACTTAGGCCAAGCAACCAGCTGATGTTTGTCGGTGTTTTGCCCTTTTCCAAGCATTTTATGACATCTAATTTCACTTCCATGGAGATGGCTTTCCTTATCTTCAAAGCACTGCCATCAGAAGAGTCTGACCTACGCTTGGGAGCCATAATGAAGGGTAACAAGTTTCCAAAAAAAACAACACAAATGAAAGAAAGTGAATGTAGCACTATCCAATGTGGCGTATAACCAGCCAATGAAAAAAAGCCGTCTCCCTCATATAGCAGCAAGTGACGATGTATTCGTCCGCTCCGCTCACCAAATAGCTCCCACACAAAATTTGTTTGAACGTCGCAAATGCTGTATGTTGGAATGACAGGACAAGACATTCTTATTAAATTTATGTGAGATGACGACGTAACCACAAAACGCCGTAGGTTGAGAACGTTGTAAACTGAGGACCTGGTGTAGTAAAATATGTAAGTAAGTATTGGTAACACCTGTAACATAAACAAGCAACCTTTTTTATGATTTATGGCATTAGCACTTTGCCATGGCTGTGCTGTTTCCATAGAGGTGCAGGAGTATAATGCAGTGAAAAATGAGCCCACAGGTAGCAAAAATACCCAGAAACTCCTCAAGGTGTAGAGTCCAGAAAGCATTTGGCAGTTTTTGTATAAAAAAATGTAGAGCTGTGTCTATACAGAAGGCGTTTCTGCAGTAATTTTCAGTCTCAAAAACACAACAAATACTCAATCCAGGCTCCATCTTGAAACATTCAAGGATGTTCTTCAGTTCATCCTCTGAAGCAAATATTGTTTAAAGGGATAAACCGCACTTATTAACAGAAAAAAACATTTTGATCTGATGATGAACGATGTTAAAAGCCATCCTGAATGATAAGATTTATAAATTCTTGGACCCAAAGTGAGTCATAGTGTGTTATTGGTGCGAGAGCACTCAGAAGGCCAGAGCTACATCCAAAAGCTGCTTTGGCTTTCCATTCTGAAAGGGTAGATTATCAGGATTTACACAGAGCAGTTGAGCTTTAGGTGTACGGAGATGAAGCAGGTGGAGGATTTTAACTACATAGGGTCCAGAACAATGGAAAGTGTGGAAAAGAGGTGAAGAAACAAGCAGGTTGGAACGGGTGGAGAAAGGTGTCAGGTGTGATGTGCGATAAAAGAGTATCAGCAAGAATGACAGGAAAGGTGTAGAAAATGGTGGTGAGAACAGCAATGTGGTACGGTTTCTAGACACTGAGGGAAAGACAGGAGGCAGAGCTGGAGGTAGCAGAGGTTAAAATGTTGAGGTTCTCTCTGGGACTGACCAGGATGGATAGGATCAGGAATGAGGACATCAGAGGGACATCAGAGGGACATCAGAGGGACAGCGCATGGTAGATGTTTTGGAGATAAAGCTAGAGAGGTCAGACTGAGATGGTCTGAACGTGTAGAGAGGAGGGACAGTGAATATATCGGTAGAAGGACGCTAAGTTTTGACCCAGAGGAAGGCCAAGGAGGAGGTTTATGGATGTAGTGAAAGAGGACATGAAGACATGAAGGATGTACAGGACAGGGTTAGATGGAGGCAGATGATTCGCTGTGGTGACCCCTGAAGGGAAATGTCGAAAGGGAAAGAGGAAGAATTTGGGCTTCAGGTGTACTGCTCATACACATTAGGCTTTTAAACTCAAAGGAGTAACCCCCAGGGATACTTCTGGACAATTTTTCTTTTGGTCATACATGGGACAGTGCAGTACCAGAGTGTGTCTCAATGCCTCATTAATGTCAGAGGTCAGAGGAGAATGGACAGACTGGTTGGAGATGATAGAAAGGCAACAGTAACTCAAATAACCAAGGAATGCAGAATAACATCTCTGAACCACAACGCGTCCAACCTTGAAGAAGGCTACAGCAGCAGAAGACCACACCGGGTGCCACTCCTATCAGCTAAGAACAGGAAACCGACGCTACAAGTGGCACAGGGTCACCAAAACTTGACAACAGAAGATTGGAAAAATGTTGTCTGGTCTGATGAGTCTCCATTTCAGCTGCGACACACTGCATATTTGGGGCAGCACAGTGACTCGGTGGTTAGCACTGTGGCCTTGCAGCTAGAAGATCCCCGGGATCTTTCTGCATGGAGTTTACATGTTCTCCCTGTGCATGCGTGGGTCCCAGATCTCCAGCTTCCTCCCACAGTCCAAAAACATGCTGAGGTTAATTGGTGATTCTAAATTGACTGTAGGTGTGAATGTGAGTGTGTCTGTTTGTCTCTATATATAGCACTGTGATAGACTGGTGATCTGTCCAGGTGTCTCCTGCCTTCACCCTAAGTCAGCTGGGAGTCGAGGCAGCAAACATTTAATTAAAAAATAAGACATCATCATCTTACATCTGTTGTTTTAAAGCCACGTCAGTTAAATATGACGCTTATCGAAGCTGCGTCACTGTTCCATAGTTTTGTTATAACCTGTCACTGTGTTCTATGACTTCTGTCGGATGAGCAGAACAGAGTTATGAGAACTTACAGTATATATTTACTGACACTACCAGTCAAAAGTTTGGACACACCTTCTCATTTAATAGTTTTTATTTTCATGACTATTTACATGGTAGATTCTCACTGAAGACATTGGCAGTTGTCAAATAGGGCTGTCAACTGTGTACCAACCTGACCTCTGCACAACACAACTGATGGTCCCAACCCCATTTAGAAGGCAAGAAATTCCACAAATTAACCTCAAAAAGGCACAGCTGTGAAATGGAAACCATTTCAGGAGACTACCTCATGAAGTTCATCCAGAGAATGCCAAGAGTGTACAAAGCAGTAATCAAAGGGTGGCTGTTCAGAAGAATCAAAAATATAAAACGTGATTTGACTTATTTCACACTTTTTTGTTTCCTACATAATTCCATATGTGTTCATCCATAGTTGTGATGCCTTCAGTGAGAATCTACAATGTAAATAGTCATGAAAATAAAGAAAACCCATTAAATGAGAATGTGTGTCCAAACTTTTGACTGGTAGTGTCTAAATCAATAAACAGGCAGAATGTGACAATATCCAGGTGCCAATCATGTTTTTTTCTTTTGTTTTTCCAGCCCCCTGCGACCCTATTGTGGATGAAGTGGTGTATAGACAATGGATGGGTGGATATTGTAGATTTGTACTTTTTATGTGCATGACACGAAGATGATCCCACTAATTTTTGGGTACAATGACAATAAAGGCTATCCTATTCTATATCTGATTGTGTCTCGTTTTTTTTATCGTCGAGTCGCTTGATCTCACCTGGGTTTGATTGTAATTTGTCTCGTATCGTTAGCAGGCAGAGCGACTTGTTCCGCGTCCAGATGGCTAACCTGAAACACAGCAGTCTACAGCTGTCCTCTCCGCTGTAACTCTCCTGATAACTAGTAACACGGGGTGCATCTGACATTTCTGGTGACAGCCTCGAGCTTGACGAAGAAGCGGGGAATGCTTGATAATCGCCACAGTGACACCATTAAGGCGACGTTTAGGGACCTCCCTCAGACATATATCTGAAGATGAAAGAGATGAGTGAAAAGCCCACATCAGTGTTTCATCTCTGCAGCTAACAGACACTGTAAAGACGCCTCCATCGTGGTCATTGACAGCGTGTTGGCTGCAGCAGCATCACTCTGTTCCCAAACAAGACACTGACTAACACTTGTGATTGTCACTGTGAGTTATCTCGGTCTGAGCAGAACATTCTTGAGTGACTTCATCCACTCCTTTGCTCATATGTTACTCACCTCACATGTTTCTCTTTACTCACAAAGCATCATCCCAGAATAGACTTATTGTGGATGCATGCTTCATAGTCTCTCAAGAGCTTTTGTTATGTGACATTCTCACTTTCAGCGCTGAAAAAAAAAAGAACACTGTCCTGGAATAATGATACCATATGCAGTGTCCTTGAGGCTCTATGTGATCTGAAATCCAGCACAAAATCATTCTTTCTTCATCATTCCTGCCTTCCTCTTTTTTATTGGCAGTCTAGTAAAGTAGAGATGCAGTAAAAATAATCTTTAAAAAAATAATGAGAAATCGCATGGAGGTTTTTTAAAAGGGAAGAGCGAGGCAGTAATATAACTCTTTTATTTATTTATTTTTACCAGAGGTGCCCCTGAGTGACTTTCTTATCCTGTTAGTCTCCGTTGTAACATCATGTTCCCTTACTAAATGAAATTAAATCAATCACAACATGATCATCAGCTGCCTTAGTGTTTTCAGCCGTCCACTTTTCTATTTCCAACTGAGCCCCAAACTATATTAATAACTTATTAAATCGGATAATTGCATTACGGGCCTGCGTGCATTTATATATGTGAGCACATCATCTTCTCTCCGATGGATTTGCCCTGCAAATCAAGTTAATCACAGCATTGAAAGCAATAATGAGTGTGGCATGCTACTCAACAAACTAACAAACCCATTAGCTAGTCTGCCTGTCTCCAAATCCAAAACCTTATATTCATTAGACAGTAATTCAGAGCAGAAAATGAGATTGAGATCCTTGATGCTACAGAAAAACACATCCCCACCCGCATATGAAAAAACACAAGAAAACAAAACTGCGACGGACGAGACAAGATCGAAAAACAAATTTCTAATTTTGTCCATGAAGTGAAATAGGAGTTGATAATTAGTCTGGGATAAGAGGAGGACGTTACAGACGCAGCGGAATCAGTTTTCAATCCATTCCTCTGGCTGTCCAATCTAACGCAGCAGCTTCAGCCTACAGTACTGTATGTGCTTATGTAACTCCAGGAAGCACGGGTGTGAAAAATGGTGTCATGAATCTATTTTGCAGGTTTCCACACTTTGCTTTGGGGATTTAGCGGACTCCTGCCACGCAGTACCTCATGATGATCCAATTCATGCCGGTTCCTTCAGGTACAAAAGGCTGCTGGGTTAAAGCCACAACGGTGTCGAGCATCTCTATAAACCTGTCTTTCTACGAACATTCGCCTATATCCGCCGTATAAACAACACCAATATCTCTGCTGCTCTCCCTCCTTCGCCAACCAGACGTCAAGAATCAACAACCACCATCTCATCTCGGCACTCCATCACTGGCTCCACAGCACTCAACCCCCACCACAACCAATATCGTCTCCATCTCCCACTCTGTCATTTTAACTGTCAATCCATCTCCGCATCAACCCGCCACCCCAAGCCTCCATCACTCAGTATCTCCACTAGCAAACTTTTCAAGCCCTCTAGTCATCTGGCTTTTTCATGGTACCACATTTCTACATCTTTGTTAAGCGTAACCTGCGCTCGGCTCCACGGGGCCGGCCAGGGCAGCTGGTGGAGGAGGTTTAAGAGAGGATGGAAAGAGGTACAACGGCGGGCAAGGGGGTGAGCCCACAATGGCCGTGGGTTACGGCCGTTTTTCAACTCATTCAATTTTGTGAAATGTGGGTAATGTCGGAGGAGCTGCATGCGCTCGAATGGCGAGGAGCTAACTGGACTTAAAAAGGGGGAATTGAAGCAACGAAATAAATAACGGTAATGGTAATAATCATCAGCGTTAATGTCAGCGTAATGAGCATCATTCTCATCACCATCAAATTATCTCGAGTTATAAAGTATTCTAATGGAAGGCTGGGATGTAATTTAAACATATTTAACCACTATTCCAGGCACCGGACACCTCCAAGTGTGACGGTTTGTTTTTGACTTATCAGAGCAGCAACTGCACCTCTTAGATACACTGTAATAATTTGAATTTTCATAAGTAATTTCATTTTGAAGTCCTTTACTTTGAACAATAGAAGCCACTAAATTATAGCATCTCAATACAATCCTGTTTTCACAAAATGGCATTCCTGTGCAACCAAGACTGCATTCTCATTTACCTTTTGAGGGAAATATAAATTTCCTTTTGAAACCTTTCTCACCTGTGATGTGGTAGAAAAGGCTTCCAGTTTGTGAAAAGCTACAGAGTCTGTGTAAGGAGGTAGGAGACACGACTATAGTCCAAGATACCAGATTTAAGCATTATTTTCAGTCATTGTTTACTTTCAGTTTTTGTTTTTTACTTTCCCGACTTTTCCCCAGGAGACCAGGATTTGATTGACCTTTAGTAAGTTTCATGTTCACTCATTGTTTACTTTCAGTTTTCACTTGCCGTTTGTTAGTTTTAGGGAGATATCACACTATAACAATAACAACTATGTGTTAAAAGCTTGGTTAAGTTAAGGCACCAAAATCAGTTGGCTGGGTTTAGAAAATATTATGATTTAGGTTAAAATACAATAATTTTCCTCCATCTTCTGGGTTAATAAAGTGGCACGTCCTGCTCCATCTTATATATGATAGGCTGGCTATAAAGGAGTGTCATAAAAGCAATAAAAGAAACTGAAAAAATGAAAAGTATTTGAGATACCTTATAAATGTAGAGAACATATATTTTTAATTTAATTTAATTTAATTTAATTAAAAGGTAATTGAGAATAAACCTTAGCTGAGTAGGAACATAAGTTTGTGGAGACTGGGATGTACTGTTTTTGCTGATGTCAGAAATGTGTAAATTCAATTATATTCAATTAGCTAGGATGAAATGCAGTGAGTGTAAATGATAAAATAGTGGACTGATATTCAGATTAATTTCTTTTTAACTTTTTGTCCTTACTAGTTTGAGTTGAACCCAAAGTTACATATCCAAAAAATACTATATATATTTTAATTTATTATATATTATCATATGCTAAATATTAATTTGCAGTGAATTCTTAAATTTAAAGCTAAGTTATTTTACTAATTGGTCTCTTCTGGCTGGAAATGACTAAACAAGCCACAAAAGACACAAAGACATCGTGTTAGAGACATCAAAAATGATTCATGCCTTTTTTTGTATCACACAATACAAAAAATGAAAATACAACTATTTTTATCCGATCACTTGAAAAATTTTGCTAAGAATTCATCATTCTAGAATGATTGGGGGTGATTTTGTAGAAAGTGAGACTGCAAAGAATATTAAAAATGATTTCAAAAACGCTGAAAAGAAGTCTATTTGGAAGCTTTCACATATGGTCTAGCATAGATGCCAGCTAGGCGGCTGCGCACAGAAAAGCTTCTAGTCTCCACTTAGTTACTGCTAGACAGAAGTTTGATGAAAACTTATTTTGAAAAGAACAAAGTAAGGTGTTCTGATATCATATATATCCAAACTAAATGATGAGCGGAGCATGTTAAGTGTCTAAATCAAGGTCGATCGTGTTCATTTAATTGTGAGAAACCAAAATAATCATAATTGTGATCAATATTCCATTGATTGTGCAGCCCTCCAACCAAGGCTTCTCTTTTGAAAACAACAAACATGCATGTCAACAAACTCTGTGTGTGCTTCTTGTAAATAAAGCAAAGAAAACCCCACATAAAACATAAGTGTATCCAAAAACCCTTACATTGAAGTAAATTGTGTTTTGTCAGACAAACTTTTTTCTGTACATTTTGTAGTATGGATATTCAATAAGACAACACAGAATATTAGGGTATAAAACAAAGGTAAAGTAAAATAAGATTAAATAAAACTAGAAAAGCACTCCGAGAGCTCAGTACTCCGCCAAGGCTGTTCATTCCCCCATATGGCATAGTCAGAAATGCAGCTTTTTTCTTTGTTTTTTAGAAATGCAGCATTTGTTTATTAGTTATTAATGACCAGAAATCACGGCAACATCGAATGTGGCCATTTAATATAGATGTACCCACAAACAAAATGACCTTGCGCTGAGCACAGGCATGTGTTATGCATGTGCATATTATGTACGGATACCGTCTCGTGCGACCTAATTGATGGGACTCAGAAACACCCCCACAATTTAATCAATTGTTTCTTGCACGATTTCGACCGGTTTGTAGTTGGACCGCAATCATGTGATCGTCAGCAGGCAGCTGATGTAGTGTTCACTTATAGTCACAGTTACAGTGATGCCGCGCCGCTATCTCGCAATGATACAGAAATCTTTAACAAATCCCTGGATCCAGACCATATGCCACATCACTGCCATAATCTAATCAGGTGGTCCCTGTGTCATTTTGGACCTTCCCCGAAAATTCCATCCAAGTCCGTCAGTCCTTTTTTGTGTGATGTTGACAAAAGACAGACAGCCAGACAGACAAACCAACGCCGATCGTCACATAAGCCCACCTTGTTCCTTGGCAGAGTAATAAAGTAAAACAAAATAAAATATGATACGATAAAAATATCCTACATATAATATAGAGAAAAATCAAGAGTGTGCAAATGAGAATGTACAAATGACATAAGAAGGTGCAGATAAGTTTACAGATATAATTAATGACGTTTAGAATATAAAGCAAGCTTCTTTGCCATTTAAGAGGGTCCTGGTAGCTTCTTGGATGTTTTTGGAGCATTGTAATATGCTACAAATGGACAAGAGCTGATGCAGAAGCTCACGAGTTTTTAACTTGTCCCTTGCAAGTCGTGGCTAAAACCAAAACAGCTCAGTGAGAGAGACAGCGGCACATTTTATATAAACATTTCCAACCTATAAACTCAGTGTTATTTGATTTGTAACCGTAAGTATTCATTATTGGTTAAATTTCACAAACCAGTGCAGCTGTCTTCTTTCTTATTTTTATGTTTTCTTGTTTATATACACTTTTTTTTTCTCCTCCGGTCAGAAGAAGCTCCATCTTCATTGTACCGTTCACACTCTCCCATCACTGACATTCTGCTTGACATTCAGGTAGCATAGCAACATGACAACATGCCCCTACAGCCTGGTGTGAGAATATAGATGCTTTTTGAAAAGGTTGACAAGAGAGAGAGAGCGAGATGAAGAGGAGGAGGAGGAGGAGGAGGAGGAGGAGGAGGAGGATGGGTGGAGAGTGGTGTGAAGCCCTCCACAGATTTGCTTCTTCTTCTTCTCCTTTTCAACCCTTCCTCCACAATCCCATTTGAAATTTAAAGCAACTCTTTTTTGTGTCTGAAAACACCTTTACTGCCATAAATACCGCCCAAAGGGAGACGACTTCACTTCCCGCTGCCGACTTGCATGATTCAACAGGGGCGGCCGATTATAATGGAAGTCACACGTATGTATACATACTGCATGTGTATAAAACAACATTCATACATTATACAGCAAATATTTCCCCTCACAGCGCGCGCACAGTTTCTACAAATGTATGTATCACTCGTGCATTGTGAGCGGTTTCTGTGTTTTCTCTACTGTATATTTGAATACTACATAAAAACTCAGTGTCCACACTTTGTATTGATTCCGTATGCATAAGGGGAGAAATGTAAATTAACGCTTGAAAAATGATTCCCGTTGTAAAATGTGGTGAAGAAACACTACGCACATAAAACATGAAGCGCTGGTCAGAGGGGTTATGTAAATGTGGGTTTTTTCTTCTTCTTTTTTTTCTCTCCTTCCAACTACAGAATTCAATTCATAATTCATAAAGATTAAAGATGAATTTCATATGAGGCAGTGCAGCGTTCGATTGGCCCTTTCTCCCCGGTAGAAATACTATAACCCAAAGAGCTTCTCATTTCTCAGTGATTAGAAAGAGATCAGATCCTGTCCCTCCTGACCGAATCAATACATCTCCTGATTTGATACTGCCCGTTAGCCTCCAGTAGGTCGGAGGAAAATCAGCTCACTATGGAATTTCATAGCCTCCAATCACAGTCGGCTTCACTCTCTACTTGTAAGGGCGGATGAGGAGCAACTCTACGTTATTTCACTTTTCGGTGCATGGTATTTTACACACTGCAAAGAATTCGTTACCATTTTTGTAATGCAGTTTTGTGCATTCAGACGGCACAATATCAACTGAATAATAGCCTGACCTGAAAGACTCACTGTATGTTTGCACTAGACTCTCACTCTAGCAACTGTCATTTTCTTATTCTTATAATATTTCCCGCAAATATGAAAACAGACAAAGTTATTCCATTATATAAAAATGAAGATAAACATGTGTTTTGCAACTACAGGCCAGCATCCTTGACCGCAAGAATTTGTAGAAAAAATATCTGTTACCAGGTTGGAAATTCATAGACAGATACAATATTTTAAGCAATAGTCAGTACGGTTTTAGAAGCAATCACTCCACATCAATGGTACTTAAGCAGTTAACTGAAACATTATTTTGTAAGCATCTTTGTTGACCTTAAAAAGGCTTTCAATACAATAGATCACATTATACTTTTGAACAAACTGAGCAAATATGGCATCAGAGTGGTGGCCCATCAGTGGATTTCTAGTTACTTAGAAAAAAGGAAGCAGTACATGCAGATAGATAATGTCAAATCTGAATTATATCATATAAAATGTGGTGTGCCTCAGGGGTCGGACCAAAACTATTTATTTTATAGATCCATGACTTTATTTTTGTGTTGAAACGGCTCAAATGTATTCTCTTTGCAGATGATATACCTTTAATTTATTCTGGGGCTAATTTAACACAGGTGTTTAATGTGGTCAAAAAATTATTTAGTAAATTAAAAACATGGTTTGATGTCAATAAGTTGTCACTAAATATGGGAAAAACTAACTTTGTGATATTTAGTAACAGATGGAAATACATTGCTTGTTTAATTAATATAGAGCAGGGGTGTCATTTTAGTTCAGGTTCCACATTCAGCCCAATTTGATCTCCAGTGGTCCAGACCAGTTAAATCAGAGCATAATAACCGATAAATAACCACAACTCCAAATTTTTCCCTTTGCTTTAGTGCAAAAAAGTACATTCTGAAAATGTTCACAATCAAGAAATTATCTCTATACAAAACATCATGAAGAACCTGAAATTTCTTAAGAAAAATAAGTTCAATTTCAAAACCATTATGCTTCAGTTTATCATTTATACATTACAACTTCCAGATCACAGAGCGTCTACAAAGACACAAACATTTAGTCACAGGTATCTGGAACTCAGCAATATAGTATTTCACTTTATGATCAAAACAACGAGTCAGACAAAAAAACAAAAAAAAGAACAAAAAAAGACAAAATATTACAAAAAAGAGACACAAAGCAACAAAAAATAGACAAACAACACAAGCAAGACAAAAAGCAAACACAAACTGACAAAAATATGAGAAACAAAATGACAAAAGACAAAAAAGACAACAAATAACAAAAACAAGACAAAACATTACAAAAAAGAGACACAAAGCGACAAAAACTAGATAAACAACACAAGCAAGACAAAAAAGACATAAAACGACAAAAACAACAAATAAAGTGAAACACAAAATGACAAAAATAAGACAAAAAACACAAGTGAGACAAAAAGGAAACACAAAATGACAACAACATGAGAAACAAAACGACAAAAGTCAAACAAAAAAAGACCGAAAACAACGAAAACAAGACAAAAAAACCCAAAAATGAGATACAAAATGACAAAAACAACAATGTGTATTTTACTTTGCGATCAAAACAATTTGTCACGGTCTAGAAGTTATTTTAAATTTATAGCTTTACAAATTTACAATTTACAATTTACAGGGCCAGACTGGACCCTCTGGCGGGCCAGTTTTGGCCCGCGGGCCGCATGTTTGACTCCCCTGATATAGACAGTATTGAAATTAATAAAGTGAGGAAACCTCAGTTTTTGGGTGTCATGGTTGATGAGAATTTGAACTGGAAATCACATATAAATTATACAAAAGTACAAATATCAAAAACAATTGCTGTATTGCTTTGATAACAAAGCAGTGTACATGTTCTATAATTCTCTGAGTGTTCCATATCTGACCAACTGTGTCAAAGTTTGGGGAAATGCCTGTAAGACAAACATCCAGTCAATTTTTATTTTACAGAAAAGAGCCATAAGAAAAATCTGTCCAAAATACATAGAGAGATCCAGCAAACCCATTATTCCTTCAGTTGAAACTGCTGAAATTTCGCAACATAGTAGATTATAGGATTCTTCACATTATAAAGCTCATGAAGAAGCTTTACCAGTCAATGTCCAGAACAAATTTGCAAAATAAAGAGAAAGGAAGAAAAAAGAACAGAGATCTTCATAAAGCTAAGACTTACGACCAAATTAATCGAACGTTTCTGTAAAAGGGGTCAATTTATGGAACAATCTAAACAAGGAATCAAAAGAATCTAAATCACACACAAGATAATAAAATGAAATTAAAACCAGCATATTATTAAAATACAAATAAATGAATTTAAATTATTATAGTGTTTGTTATGAGAGAAAACTCTGATAGGACTGAGAGTGGCTGTGCTGGACTCTCAGGCTTTATATCATGTTGTTTGTTGTTTGTTTTTAGTGCTCATTTTAAACTGACTGTTTGCTACAAAGGGGCAGATTACATAAGTTTGTTGTTCTATCTGCTCCCTTTCATTCAGAAGTCTGGAAACTTTTGTTTTTGTATTGTATTGAATAGTTTTTTTTTCTTTGTTCAATGAATGAAATAAAAAATAAAACTAAACTAATCTGAAGTGTATTGGACGATCTGTGTGTTGAAAAAACAGCTTGTCAGATGTTTTCTTTTCAGATTCAGAAAACTTTATTTGTCCCCAGTGGGCAATTAAAAAGGCACATAGAGCAGGCAGTGCAACAATTTTTTGCATGCGTGACAACTTTCACCACAACCTTAAACATCCAGCGTACACAGGTTAACCCCACACATGGGCACACGGTCATTTTGGTCATATTTGTCAGGCTTTTTTTCTCGTATCACACAAATAGATCCAGACAGTAATTCCGTCTGTGACACTTCTTTCCCGGACGTTCTGTCTGTTGTGTCTCTCAGTGAGAATATGCGATTCCTCGAGCTCCTAATCTAATACAGCAACCATTTTATCAGACAAAAATGTTGTGTAGTCTGAGCTCGGCATGACTGCTGCCTGTAAATTCAATAAATAAATAAACACAACAACATATGCTCAAGTTAAATGCAGGGTTTTCCATTACTGGTTTCAGAAAAACTGACATTTTGGAGGTACATTGTGTTTCCATCTGCATTTGTATGTTCGAATATTAAATCTTTTGCAAATAAAAATTCTCATCTAAATCAAAAATCCATCCATCATCTAATGAAACTAATTTATCATGTTTTTACCAGCAACCGTCACAGATGTATAGTGAAGTACAGTAGCTTTAGAATCAGCTATATGACTTTACATTTATATTTAGACTGTTCAAACTTTAACAGTGTCCTCAACAGGCTGCATACCATGGGACTGTAACGTTGTTGCAGTTAAAACTCCAGAATTTAGATGGTTTGGCAGCTATACACCCATATCCAAACTCCTCGTTATTTATACCCTTGAAATAAAATTGAGCAGCATTGAGGGTACTTCAGCACAAGTTTGAGGTACTTGTACTTTACTGTTTTTAATTTTGCTACTTTAAATTAATTATAGTGCATGTCTGATTACATTTTTGTGCTTGTATCTATAGGACAGCTACAAATTCAAGACCTCTCCGGAGAAAATTAAGCTTTTTACCTTGCTAATGCGTCCATATGATATTTTAATGCGATCTAAGACAGATAAATAGTGAAATGAGAAGTTAATGCCATGGTTAAGCTCTCAAAAACACAGATTTGGACTTCCAGGGTGACAATCGAAGGACAAATCCTTTGAACTTAATGAGTTTTTACGGTTTAAATCACTGACTGTAGTGGGACCTTAACAAAAAACACCAAGTCAACGACATTCATCAGAACCAGAATCCCTGGATGTTAAAAGGGTTGAGAGCCTGAAGAAACAAAACATATGAGCACTTAAGATTAAATGAAATTACACTTAATTAAACTACCCAACAGTACATAAATCAGCTCCAACTGAGAAATACTGCTGAGAAAGTACAGTGTCAGTAATAATAAAAGAGTGAAATAAATTACGCCAAAATTAACAATCTGCAGTAAGTAGATTCTTTAAAAATAAAAAAAATATGTAATTATATAAGGTATAGCATAATATACAATCAAGCACTTTATTAGGGAGATGTAATTTAATCTAACAGCTCTGCCATAAATACTACTTTTACTAAACTTATATATTTTACTGTTGTGGTTTTTGTAAGAATGGTGATCATTTTAATTCATGTTTAATATTCAGGAAATGGGGGGTGACGGTGTCTCTAATATATTCTATTTGTTTTTATTTGACTTCTACCTGTAAAGTGTCTTTGAGTGTCCAGAAAAGTATAAAATGCATTATTATTACTGTTATTATGCAGTACATCATCACACCAGACTTAAAGCTCAATAAGAAATAGAGTTTCGTTCAACAAAAACTGAAAATGAATCAGCCTCGTAAAAGCAGAATTTATGGCAGAGCTGTTGTACTGGACTGCAGGGGACTTTTTGTTTGGATAAGTTTCACTTTCAGTCCATTTTTTCTGAGGTTTTTACAGTTTTCCTCAGTTATCAAATGAAAGTCACTGTATAAATAGCAGATCCCAACTGGAGAAGCCGCCTGTAAGCTAAGTCAAGTTTAACATCAATCCTGTGAGCACATCATTCGACCGTCTATACTCCAAACACACGCCATACTTTCCTCTCTACTGAGCCCGACCCTCTTTTTACATTGACTGTAAACCCATTAATGGCTTTCTCGTCAAACTTTAAGATGCAAAAAAAAAAAAAAAGACAAAAAGCTAAAAGGCCACAAAAAGTGCCTCATCTTTCCCAGAATGGAACAGCAGGCCACTCCAGACTTTATCACTGACTCCATGATGCAATTAGCCATCATGGTGGTGCAGCTGTGGTTCTGCTGATTGTATTAGAGAATCAGTGATGTCTTTCTGGACAAAACCCCAGAGACTGGAAGAGGGACGCTCGCGCAGCCCTAAAACACAATAAAGGCGAGTGGCAAAAGCCCGCAGCTCTCTGAGGATCTGCTCTTGTTGGTGCTAACCCTGAAAAATGAGAAAGTTTTATTTCTTCTTGTTGTGGTGGGTAGTTTTTTTGTGCTTTTTTGTGTGTTCTTGCTGTGGTTTTATGGCCCGGGGGTCGTTATCTCTCAAACACAGAGAGAGTCGACTCCAAACAATGCACACACGCATGCACCGCTGCACACACTAAACTTCCAGAAGGACGCCGCTGCGAGGAAGCCCCCCGGGGATGAAGTGACTTTTGACACGGACGGCAACATATCAAACCCCCCCTGAACACACCACACAGGGATCGAACGTCACAATCCTCACCCACCCCTGGGGGACGGTGAAAGAGTCCAGCGAAGGGAGATAAGCGGCCTGGCTTTTACCCCACCACTACCTTTCAGTTGGAAACCCACCCCTCCACTTCCTCCAAGAGTGTGTGCGTGTGTGTGTGTGTGTGTGTGTGTGTGTGTGTGTGTGTGTGTGTGTGTGTGTGCTCTATCTGATCAATCTGTGGCCGTGACACACACAGAGGTAAAAGCTATTACTGCCCCTGAAAGCCACTCCATCCAGGGACAACAGCCCCCCTCCGAGAGGCCACCGCTGAAGTTTTTACAACAATGGGCTCGGAGTAATTAGAAGGGAACTTGCCTTCTGGAGGAAATGCGGGGGGTTGGGGGGTTGGGGAGGAAGATGTAGGCTGACAAAGAGAGTGGCAGCAAAGTTGGAGAGAATAAATCCGAGGCAGAGAAGAAGGAAAAAAAGAAGATAGAGGAGGAGAGGAGGCCCCTGAGAGTCCGGCTATAACCCCGGCTTTTCACCGCGGAGGTTGTAAAGATGGAGGAACAATCAAGGTGCAGATACACTGAAAAAGATGGCCGGAGGGCAGTGAGAGATCAACTGCACGGCCAAGACACGCGAGAGGAAAGGTTTACTGCTACATCAGAATATTAGGGTCATTCCAGAACTGGAAGGCATTATACGTCCCACCCATCAAATTTCAAATAATTCATGTACAAAATACTAAAACATGCAGTGGTTGTGTAAATTTACTTGTCCTGAGACCAAATCTAAAAAAAAACAAATAGGAGAAAAGAATGTTTGAATATCCATCCATCCATCCATTATCTATACACCACTTAATCCTCACTAGGGTCATGGGGGGGGCTGGAGCCTATCCCAGCTGACTCAGGTGAAGGCAGGGGACACCCTAGACAGGTCACCAGTCTGTCACAGGGCTACATACAGAGACAAACAATCACTCTCACATTCACACCTACGGGCAATTTAGAATAATCAATTAACCTCAGCATATTTTTGGACTGTGGGAGGAAGCCGGAGTACCCGGAGAGAACCCACGCATGCACAGGGAGAACATGCAAACTCCATGCAGAAAGATCCCGGGAAAGCCGGGACGCGAACCAGGGATCTTCTAGCTGCAAGGCGAAAGTGCTAACCACTACGCCACTGTGCAGCCCTATGTTTGAATATAATATAGATAATAATATCAAACAAAATATATATATTAAAAAATTATGCAATATAAAAATATCTTTAAAAGTACCAAACAAGTCTGGAGTTCCCTCTAAAATGCCATTTTTTCTCTTGTCCCACTCCTAATGACCAAACTGAATCTCAAATAAAACTGTTTTCCATCAGTCAGTTTGTCCTCTTGGTCAGCAGTAACAGCAGCTAAATATCTAGCTTCTACTGCTGAGAAAAAGATCACATTAGCATGTATTAGCAACCCTGTTACTGTGATTAGAGTAGGGTTAGCAAACAGCACATAAAACATCTAATAAAAATTGTACCACTGATGTTTAGGCTAAGCCAATCAAGCCTTTGATAGTTTATAACCTATTACTGATGAATATGAAGCAGAAAACTGTAAAAGAGAAGGTGTATGTATCAAACATTTTGAAGCCCAAATGTGCTCCAATTAAATCAGAGAGACAGAGCTCTCCAAAGGCTCTGTAGGTCAATACTCGCCCTGAAAGATGCTGCTGAAACAAAGGATTTATCTGAATTCACTTTAGCTTTCACTTGATATTTTTGGATGCTTTTGCGGTGACAATTTCCCCCCAAAAAAACGGCTAAAATGTGTTTAAATTCATCTCCTCTCAATGTGACCAGGAAGCCGAAGATCAGATCTAATTACCGTAGTTGATCCCGGTGCTGTCAGCAGGACGAGGCTCAGATTAGAACCGGACCATATGGCTGGTTGGGCGATCGCAAGCTAGCATGTAGCACACACACACACACACACACACACACACACACACACTGACAGGAACTCTGGCTTAGCCACACCACACCAGGAGAACCAAGTTAACCCATGCTGTCAGTCCAATATGTCCACACGATAATGCCATAAGGAGGCGTTTTAAATTGACACACTTTTAAATCTGAATGTATGTTCACATACAAGAGGCCAGAATGAGTTGTTTTAATGGGATAAATAGGAATGAAGCTCCTTTTAAAGACTAAATTTTCATGAAAAATCCATCAGTGCTTCCTGTCTGACCTCCTCAGAATCAGCTGATTATTTATATGCAATATTTGTTGCGGTCATGCTAAAGTTTATCATTGTACTATGAATATTTTCCAAGTTACAGGCTGTTGAAGTGCATACATGCTACCGTTCAAAAGTTTGGGGTCACTCAGACAATTCCATGTTTTCCATGGAAACTCTCACTTTTATCTATGTGCTAACATAACTGCACAAGTGTTTTCTAATCATCAATTAGCCTTTCAACACCATTAGCTAACACAATGTAGCATTAGAACACAGGAGTGATGGTTGCTGGAAATGTTCCTCTGTATCCCTATGGAGATATTCCATTAAAAATCAGCTGTTTCCAGCTACAATAGTCATTTACCACATTAACAATGTCTACACTGGATTTTTGATTAATTTCATGTTGTCTTCATTGAAAAAAAAATTTTCTTTTAAAAATAAGGACATTTCCAATGGACCTCAAACTTTTGAAGGGTAGTGTTTAAGTGCGTTGAAAATGTGAATTTTTGAGCCTCAAAACTTCAACAGTACATTAGATTGTCACATGACATTTTTAGGGATGAAGAACACATTTGAGCTCTGTTAAAATATGTAGTCAAATCAATTTTACATTTAAAATTAGAGTTGCAATTAGACTGAGAAGCTCTACTGTGTGAGACAGCGAGGCACTCCCTGATCTACAAGAAGCCTTGCAAAATGTCTTTAAAGAGGAATTTACATATTCTAGGTGTCACAATCTGTTGTTTTTGTTCAGCACGATTTTTTCTATAAGCAGCCTCCAGCATCGATATCATTGTTTCAACAGCTAAACTGCAGCAGTTTAATATCTATGGCACAGAGTCACAAGATTTGTTTTCTGATAATCCACTGGAGAAATCGATCAAAAAAATGCAACTTTCAAGACATATATCAGCTTTTGTAATAGGTTGTTGGTTAAAACAAGCTATAGTGAATTAAAGGTCTAAAATTTACCTACATTTGATGCCAGACTCATTTTTTGATGATAAGAAAACAAGTAAGACATCCAGGATAGCGATGCCTGCTTCTATGATTCCATTTCATTAAATTGGCGAAGATTTCCTGTTTAAACTATATTCTCCATAATATTGATGCTCAAAGTTTGTCACATGAAAACTAGTCCTAAAAAGTCTTTAGATTGTGACACCTGAAGGGGATGTAAGGTTGATTTGGTTGCAGTTATTCACAGAACTTAAATGTTGTTTTTCAGCCCTGAAAATTCCATCCGTTTATCTCCTGCACTCATAAATCAAAAATGATGAAAAAACTAATGTGAATTGAAAAGTGTGACATTGCAAACCCACCTCTGTGTACCTCAATGGCTTGTAATTCTGAAAATATTCAGAGTATGAAGGTCAAACTTTGCATGGAGTCATTAAAAGTACCGAAGTTATTGTACAGAAAAATTCTACTGATTCTGAGGGGGTCAGGTGTGAACTCCTTCAGATTTGGTTGGTTTTATAAGGAATGACCCACGCATTTGTTTTCGCATTAACGACTGGATTGAATGAGCATATTGTAAAAGGCGTCACTCGTAGTAACAGACTCAAAGAATTTTTACCCAACTCTCGCTTTCACCGCTCTCATTATTTGCCATTTTTAGTCAAAACAAACCGTCGATTCCAGCATTTAAGGACGAAGCTAGCAAAAAGCTAGCCAGGTGTGTTTCTCAGGAGCTGACAAAGAATCAAAACAAAGGTGATGAGAGCAAAGGTTGAACTTCTGTCTAACAGAAGGGCATAAAAGCGCCTCAGAATGAACATTAGTGATTCTTTGTGTGAGCTCAATGTGCAAATAAGCCACAGTTTGTGAGCACATTTGCAATCATAGCTTTCTAAGGTGGCATTAATATGTTAGTCTTGTTTACAGCTCGTGCTGCCCCTTAGTGACCGAATTATCTATTCATGAAGCTCCGTTCTTTGGAAAGTAAGAAAATAAAATCACATTGAAGAAAACATGAATTAACCAACATAAAGCTAATCAGACAGTTTTCATGCCTCTGCTGTAAAAACATTATTTTTTTTGCCTTTCAGCTCTCGAAGGAGTAGAAATCAATGAAAACTGACCAGCTGTCTGTCTCGCTCTATTTAAAATTTTCATCCAAGACAATGGCACATAATATTTGCAAAGACAACTTTAAAGGTGAGTTCATGAAAGTCCTGCTAGGTTCAAGGCTGTGTTTCAACGTTCAACTACCATTTTATAGTAGGGGAGACTGAGGTAAGATGAGTCTGTGGGTTTGCTGAGCCATGTCTTGTTTCTAGAAAACCATGGAATAAATTGGTCGTGTGACCAAATATTTCTAAAGAGGTATCCATTATATCTTGTAGTGAAGAGAAGGAGCACATGGAGTATGAGGTGAGCACATTTTAGTTAACAAAACAAAGTCGACTTTTCATGTTTATGGTTTTATGAGTGTTGTGTCTGAACAATTATCGAAGCGTCTGAAACTCTTTCACACGTGTTAGTGCATCACTGAGCTACAATGTGAGGCTAAACTGTTAGCATTAAGTTAGTTCTGAACTGCCTTCTGTTAAAATCTCTCTTCATCATCGCCTTTGTTGCCACATTGCTATGTTTTACTGCCGAGACCTCTAGATTTGTAAAAAAAAAGAATGAAACCAGCATTAGGAATGTGCTACCAGTGTGCATCATTGTACGTGTCTATGATACAACCAAAACGAATACTTGTAAAAACTTTGCCCTGCAGCGTTCCACAGAAGACCGACCTAAGCCACTGTTGTGCTCAGGAAGGTCATTAATTAAACACAAAATAAGATGTGAAAATCCACCACTGATGCAAGTTGTGAGACTGAAAGCATCCCTTCTCTTTCATATGACTACTTTTCATACCAGGTGCCTGATGTCAGGCATTTCTTGAGTCGTGTCGTGTCTGAATGAAGCCATAATGAATGTTTTCCTCGCCGACACACACGTCTGAATGACAAAAAAGCCATTACCCTAACATACATGTCAGAGATGTTATACACCCACTGTCTGGAACCAAAGAGAATCTATGTGTTAGTATTGATTGTGTGAACAATCAGCTATCACATCAGGATTTGTCTACAAGTCACTAAGCTTTTAAGTAAGTCTAGACAACCTTGAAAGAACCTTGGCAGATCTTTTTCCTCCCCGCAGGTTCAAGTTGTTTTTTGATTGTGTTTACACCTGCACCAGAACTGAACAAGAGTTTGCCATGGTCCAACTGATAAATCATCTCCTTCGGCAAAAAGATATGGCAAGGCAGAAATATTGTTTTGCAGGAAAAGTTAGTGGCATAAATAATGAGTAAACCCCGGCTACGCCTGTTTGGCCCTGCAGTTGCAACAAGGCTAATTAGTCCTTAAGGGAGAAAAACACATTTTGAGGAAGAAAATGAATGATCCTGAACTAATACAATGCAGTGATAACAGAGAGAAGAGGGGGAGAAGAAAAAAAAACCTAGAGTGAAATGATCCAAACAACAAAAGACTGATGCAACAGTAGCTAATGCACTTCAGAGAGAGAACCCGGAGAAAAACTAAAGAACGGTAAAGTCCTCTTCATTTGCCAGATTTGTGTTATTGACGGGCAGCGTTTATGTCAAAGAGGAAGCAACGAGAAACAGATGCAGAGAGGAGAGATGGGGAATCCAGATCAATAGTAGGAGAGGGGTCGCACTCGCACACAAACACAGCCCCATTAATAATGTCTTTAAGGCCAGGAAGGAGCTGTTGAATTCTGCCACGACTTGACTCTTCAAACATATGCAGCCACATTAGTGAAAACTGGCACATAGACTGAAGCAAAGAGGTTCATTTCTGTTCACATTACAGATTACTAATCAGTATTTTGATTAAAACTGTGAGCAAATCAGCCCTAAATAGCATGTAATTGAATCAGTCTGGTTTTTCTGCTATATTCGATCTCAAATCATTAGTTTTTTCCAACGATTCCTGCTTGACTGTCTCTGATTTGCCTTAAATTTTATAACATAAAATATGATTATTAATCAAGATACATGTGGCACTTTTAATCGACATGTTAAATAATTTCTGAGAAAAAAAAGCCTCTCGACCCACTTTCAGCACATTTTTTTACATATCAAAATTTGAGGCAGTTTGAACAACAACATCTCAGGAACTATTAAAGATAAAAGTCTGAATATTTAAACGTTAATTTAAGTTATTTCTCATTGTGTAATTGATTCAGAATCTGGAATATTGAAGAGCAAACCATCTCTGATTATGAGTTGAAATATGGAGAAAAAAAATCAAGCTGCCACATAAAGTCCCATCTTTGAGCACATATTAACAAAAATAAATAAATGTAAAATACATAGAATACTTTATAACATGAAATATTCGGTCAGGTTATTTTTGTTTAACTTAATAACTAATTGTGCAGGTGAAACAAGCAATGCCATAAAAAAACTAAAATATTGCTAGATTTTCCGAACGATGTAGAGAATTTAGGTTGGCAGGCATTAACCATCACAGGAAACTTTGCCATAGTAGTAATTGAATTGCAACACTCCGCCAGTTCTCTCTGTTTGACAAAACAGGACTGCTGGTAGTCCAAGTGACCTCCTACATCCTCCTCTATCTATATATTCAAATATTACCTATATATTCTAGGCCTGGGACTTTAATACGTTAATTACGACTAATTAGTTACAGAAAAAATAACATGTTGAAAAAAGATAACACATTAAATCACACGGGTAACACTGATGCCCACTCCAGGCCAGTAGGTGGCGGTAATAAACCTAAAGTCTAAAGGAAAGCCTAAAGGAAAGTTGGACCCATACGGCGGCTCGGTCGCAAACTTTCTCTTTTATTACGAAAACTGTTCAGCAAAAAGTATTTCTGAAAGCATTTGAGGTGAGAAATAAGCTGCTGAATCTGTCCTCGTTTTAGTTCAACGACATTTAGTTTAGACGTCTAACGAAAGTTTTGCGATGCATTGGGCCTCCACTCCCCACACCACATTTGCAAAAATGAAACTACTTTATGCAAATAAGGTCTGGGGCGACACACCATATGTTAGCTATGACGGTCTTGGTACCGGCAAATGGTGTAGCCAGCCCATAATAGATCATTTTTCCAATTTTCAAGACATTGAAAGTGCTTGAGTCTTAAAAAAAGTTTTTAAAAAGCCTTAAAATGTTGAATATAATCAATATAATTGCACTTTGAGTTTGCAGTAATCTGTGAATGTAGTAGACAGACGAAAAATGCAGATAAATATAAATGAAACATAAACATTGTTGTTAAGATCACATATGATCAACCAAAATTTATTTGAATTGAAAAACTTATTGAGTCAATATTTCTATTTGACAAAAACGCCATTAATCATGATTAATTAATTACAAAGCCTCTAATTAATTTGATTAATTTTTTTAATCTAATATATTCATATATTAGTGTGTTCATATTAGTGTGTTCATAGCGCCCTGTCCATACTGTTTATACTGTAACATAACGTAAATAATGCACTTTACTGGTTGGATGCTAAACAGCATTTTGTTGTCTTAGTACTTGCACTGTGCAGTGACAATAATAAAGTTGAATCTAATCTAATCTGCAGGTCGTTATGGTATTAAATAGTAACAGTTTCCACCTGGTGGAACAAGCAGGTACTGCGGCTAATATATATTTTCTGACATGCATGTCCTTCATTGGGTAATATATTTTTAATCAGTTAAATTATTAATGCAGATTAACTGATTAATAAATCAATAACATCTGGAGTTTGTATATATGAAGGATTTAAATGGATACATATTGTAAACAATGAAAAAGTGAGAAACTAATTTTTTCCCGTCAAAAATGAAACTTAAAACATTGCTTGACGACATCATCCAAAGTTGGTTTATTCTAATTGCTGAGAGGCCTCTATTCATAGCGACCGTGCTCTGAGCCTTTTCGATATATGTGATAATAGGATTCATTGTTTCCCCCACCGCTTCCTTTATTCTCCACTCCCTCCTCCTGTCCTGCACGCCATCCATTTGAAAAGGAAGGCACTGCATTTAAATTACGTCGGCAGTTTACTGTAAGAGTCCACCGGGGATACCGAGACAGGCCGAGAGAGAGAGGGAGAGTGAAGGGGGGAGGGTATTAAACAGAGTTATGGGAAATAGCCGAGGCGATCTAAAGATGGGGAAAGATAGTGACGGAGATGTTGGGAAGAGGCTGAGTGGGCAGATGGGGAAGAAGCGACACAGTGAGTGACGTGGAGCAATAACGGAAGAAGTCAAGAAGGGCAAAAGGTCAAAGAAAAAAATGTAAATTTGAATGGAGAGGTGAGAGGCGGAGGTGTATAAACAGTCAGAGGTGCAGGAAGTGAGTTTAATGTCCGTCCTGTCCTTGATCTGTGCTGCTGAGGAAGGAGAGTCTATTTGTTCCTTTTCTCTCTCGCGTTGTTTACGTTGACCACGATGACCGCCGTCCTCTCCTCCTCATCACTGATGGATGACAAACAAGCCCAGGCAATTCCGCGATGCTCTTTGTCATCCCTGCAGCGGAGGACTGGTGTGTTTGGCTATTTACATGCAAATAGAGGCTGACCAACACACACGGCGCAAAACACACAGCCGCCACCCTCTGACTCTTATTCCTTCTGTCCTGCATTGTGTTCACTTTATTCCAGAGGTGTACTCACTGTGGTGCTCGTGTCACACATTGTTATTATGATTGCACTGCAACATGCTTAATTACACTTACACAAAGCCTTTTTTACGCTGTGCACACTTAACCATGTTATATATTTAACTTCAAAACCGTTTTTTATCAATTAATTCTACAGATTATAACAGCTAAAGCTAATAGTAATGCTAACTTATCAAAAAGCAGACACGGAGCTTTAATCCTTTCAAAGGTCAGACATGTTGAAAATCTGTTTTCATTATGTTTTGTATGTTTAATAACCTTAAAATGCTGTGAAAATGTAAAAATGCTTGAAGGCCATCAACTCGATGGCTTGTCATCTGTGTAATCAGTGGTCACTGATTAAAAATAACAATAAAAATTTGCTTTATACTATATTACTAAATTATAGAGGCTGTATTTTTAACTAATAAAGCCTAAATAGATACATAAATATTCTGTATTAGTAAATGAAATATGCTATATTGATAAATGATATAGCCCATATGCTATACTAGGTATTAAGACATCTCTATTAGTAAATAAAATGTCCTATATGACTAAATAATATAAAAATATTAGTGAACGATATGGGTTAATCCATCTCAAAAACAACAGGGGCCTTCTGCTTGTTCATTTCTGATTTTCCCGCAACGTTACTGGCACAAAAAATGGATAATTGTAAAGATATATGCAAAAAAAATGTAACTTGATATGTCGCATATTTTCTAGATAAAACATTTTTTCAGCAGGGTTATTCACACATTAAAGAGGACAATATCTGAGGACCTCCTAAAAATAAAAGTCAAAACTTTTCAGTCATTTTCACCTGAAAAACAAAAATATGGTTTTTTTTTTGTTTTTTTTTTTATCTATTTTGAAATTCAAGAACTTTTCTACTAGGATTAGACTCTCCCGTAATATTACAGTGTTAATTAACCCTCATGCAACCATAAGGGCATTTTTTCCATTTTCATATTAGATTTTATTAATTATTATTATCATTATTTTTGAAAACTCTGACTGTGTTAATGCATGAATATTTGGTAGTTGATTAAAAAATCCAACTCAGTTAAGGTGGAATCAACATTAATATTTATTTTTATAGCAGTTTTTGAGACAAGGACTTTTTTTTGTAACTTTTTAAAATGAACGCCTGAAGGTTAATGACTAACGACAAAATTATACAACTGTAACCATTAAAAAAAACTTCTAACCTTGATGGAATGTTTTTTCATATTTTACACATTTTTAAAGAAATATATTTAGTACTTACACTGATGTTCAAGAGTTTGGGGTCACTTGGAAATGTCCTTATTTTTGAAAGAAAAGCATTTTTTGAATGAAGATAACATTAAATGAATCAGAAATCCAGTGTAGATATAGTTAATGTGGTAAATGACTATTGTAGCTGGAAACAGCTGATTTTTAATGGAATATCTCCATAGAGGTACAGAGGAACATTTCCAGCAACCATCACTCCTGTGTTCTAATGCTACATTGTGTTAGCTAATGGTGTTGAAAGGCTCATTGATGATTAGAAAACCCTTGTGCAGTTATGTTAGCACATGGATAAAAGTGTGAGTTTTAATGGAAAACATGAAATTGTGTGGGTAACCCCAAACTTTTGAATGACAGTGTATTTATTTATGAATGCTTGTAATAATACAGGTTTATGAATGATTTAGACTCATGTATAAACAGGTAATAAAGGCTTTACAAGGATTTATGCTTGTGTATATTCATATATGATTGAACATGTTCTTATCCATTTATTAAATGTTAATACACTAGTTAGGGATGTAAGTTGACAAGTTACAAGTGCTGACAAATATGCTAAAACTTAAATGATCTGATGTATGCTTATATAGTGATTTTACACCATTTATTTAGTGTTAATTTACTGTTTATTGATGCTGAACAAGTGTAAAATTTTGCCCTGAAGGTGGGAAAAAAACTGGTGCACCACTGGATTCAACCCTTGTTGGTATTTACGTGCCAGTAGGCAGTGAAAGGAGGAAAGGTAGAAAGCTGCATTCACAGAAATCATAAATGATTCACACCGAGGAGTCCATTTCTACTCCAACAGTCCAGCCTGGGCCTCATAAAAGATTCGATCTCAGGAAACTAGCAGCAGCACTTCAGAGAGCGAGCAGAGAAAAGCGTGTGAACAGGCCTCTCTGGCATCGTACTTTACTCTACGTCCTACTTTTGCACACTGATAGTACTTAACTTGTAATTAGATTGTTTACCCCCTAAAACCCCAAAACACGTGTGGGGTTTAGAAAGTTTACTATCTTTAAAAAGTCACCAAAACTACACAATTTATCACAGCCAGACACTGTAAAAACAAGAAAAGCACCCAGAGAGACCAGTGTGGCGCCAAGGCTGCTCAGTCATCTGATTTCCAATTGAAATCTTTAAACAATTCGTAGTCCGCAGCGGTCCATTTGTAGTAGGATCATAATCATGTGATCGTCAGCAGGCAGCTGACGTAGTGTGTCACTTGTTGTCATAGTTACAGTGACGCTATCTCACAATGATACAGAAATCTTTAACAAATCTGTGGATCCAGACTATAAGCCGCATCACTGCTAAAATCTAATCACTTGGTCCTTGTCTCATTTCTGACCTTCTCTGAAAATTTCGTCCAAATCCATTAGTTTGTTTTTGAGTAATGTTGCGCACAGACAGACAGACAGACAAACCAATGCCAATCATCATATAACTCCGCCGCATTCCTTGTCAGAGTAACAAATGCAAAAGATCACATTTGACACTGATTTTACTTCTTCACTTACTACTTTCCACCCAACCAATCAGGACTCAAAAAATGGAGGAGAAGCTTCAAATTGTGTTGTCAAAAGTTGTATTTTCACCATAAGCAAGTATTATTTTAATTTGGTGCCAAAGCTTAGCCAAGTTTCTAACATGTAAAGTTGTGTAACGAAGCCTGACATGTTCCGAAATCTAACCACGTCTTTTCTGCACCTAAACCGAACAAGGAAGTGAGTGAAAACATATGATGAAAATCAGTTTTTATTATGTTTTGTATGTTTAATGACCTTAAAATGCTGTGGAAAATATGAAAATGCTTGAAACCCATCAACTAGATGGCTTGTCATCTGTGTAACTAGTGGTCACTGATTAAAAATTACATTAAAAAATTTGCATTATACTATATTAGTAAATTATAGAGGGTGTATTTTTAAATAATAAAGCCTATATAGATGCATAAGTGGGTCAAAAATGACCCGGTGAGGTTGTTTTCTGACAATATCTTTGTAATAATCATTTCATATTTCAGCTATTCCTCAAAAAACATGTTTTTGATACCATCCCATTTACATTTTGAAGTTACCCTTTATATTTTTGAATAAATTTTAATATTCGTATTACTACCCCAAGCTCTTTATCACTGATAATACATATAAGAGGTGATGAAGTGCACAAACTTGGAGGCATGGAGAGCAGCAACAGCTGGAGGAAAAGAGTGGAAAAATGTCTACAAAATGGACGTTGACATTCTTCTACTGCTGTTATGTGTAATATTATTCTTTTTCAATTATCAAAATGTTCAAAATCTGTTATACAGTGGAAAAAAACATATTTCAAATATTAAATCATTCTTGTGTGGACAGAAATATTATAAAAACAATAATACAAATGATTATTATTAATTAAAATGACAAAAATTGAATAAAAACACATTGATTCTTCACTGAGTAATTTTTGACCCACTTGTGGAAGAGTGTAGGGTCCAATCACTCATGCATCGAAGGGTTAAAGAGGATATACTACCATTCAAAAGTTTTGGGTCACACAGACAATTTTATCTTTTCCATGAAAATTCACATTTTTATTCATGTGCTAACATAACTGCACAAGGGTTTTCTAATCATTAATTAGCCTTTCAACACCATTAGCTAACATGATGTAGCATTAGAACACAGGAGTGATGGTTGCTGGAAATGTTCCTCTGTACCTCTATGGAGATATTCCATTAAAAATCAGCTGACATTTCTAAGTGATCGCAAACTTTTGAACGGTAGTGTATATTTTTAAATAACGAAACCTACATAAATATTCACAAATATTCTATATTAGTAAATGAAATATGCTAGGTTAGTAAATTATGAAGCTTATATTCTATATCAGCTATTAAGACAGCTATATTACTGAATAAAATATTAGATATGAGTAAAAATATAGGAATATTAGTGAACGATATGGGTTAATCCATTTCAAATCAACAAGGGCTTTCTGCTTGATCATCTGTTATTTCCCTGCAATGTTAATAGCATAAAAAATGAACATCAAAAACATAAAAACGAAACTTAATCCTAGGATTCGTGATGTACCTCTGGCCTTCTTTCAAGCCACATCACAGGTGACAAATTGTGTTCATTTGAAAACAAAATTAAGCTGCTTTAAAAATCCATTTTAGGGTGCAGTTTAGTTGTTTAGAAGCGTAATTTTGTGGAGACTATCGATTGCCAATGTGGTGGACTATTGATTTGAAAAGCGAGCTGTTAATGTTTTTTTACTGTACTTTCCAACAAGAGAGCGTGTTTTTCCAGAATGTCACACTATTCCTTTAAAGCTGAAAAAACGAACACTTGCACACGCCGTAACAGTAGTTTTTTTCTTCACTCTGCTGCTCCTTGTCTTTGCCTTTTCTCTCCTCCTTCCTTCAAACCATTACAGGAGCACAAACAGGCCATTATGCCAGACAGGCAGACATGATTCCTCTCTATCTGCCTCCCCCCTTCTCTCTCTCTCCCCCTTTTCTCTCACCCATGCAAGCACACAGCACCGCCGCTTCCTCTCCTGCTGAATGAAAGAGGAAGTGCAGAGCAGACTGAAGTGTAAAGAGTCCTCTGTCTCCTCCGTCTCTCTCAGACAGAAGTGACACCACAGCCGACAACAACAACAACAAGGACAGTGACAAGCGGCGCTTCCGAATTATTCATGAGGGCTGAAGAATGCAACCGCAAAGGAGCTCAGTGTCTGCAAAAAAAAAACTCCCTCACTCAGCAGCCTTCTTTCAAAGCCGTCCCGTTCATGAGTTACAACCCCAAACTTACGCCCTCCAAGAAGACATTTCCCTCTCAATGGCGCCCACCTGGTCCGAGAAAGGAAAAGAGGCTTCCAGTATCAAAGTGCCTATTCTCCAACTTGGTTGAAAAGTTTGCAGTTTTGTCACAAGCGGTGCTCTGTTGTGAAACAAGACAACTCTGTGTGACACCTGAGCCCGGCACAAAGAGTCTGTTAAAACGCTGCGAGCTGGTGGGAGATGCGCTTCACATCCGTAATGAGGTGATAAACAAACTTTGTCTCGAGTCACTTTTGACTCAGCGAGACTTTGGGAAAAGTTTGGAAACAACAGCCTCTCCCAGAAACTGCATTTTCATAAAAGGTGAGCCTGTGCTTGTGCAGAGAAAACACCCATTATCTCTCATCTTTAAAAGGCAACTGTGAATCCCTTATCGTAAAGCTGCATTTAAATGACTTGTTATTGCTCTCATTATGCTCCCCTGGTTTATTTGTTGGTTAAAGAAAGGTTTTTTGTGTTTTGCTGATGGGGGTTTTAAAAGCTACGGGCCTCAGCGGAGTCAGCAGGGCAAACTCTTTATTGCTGAAAGTATGTTTGTTTTGTTCTTTTTCACGTCGCCAGATAACAAACATCACAACCACCGCACATCCCTCCGCTGTAAAGTATCTAATCAAAGCAGCATCCCAAAATAATCTTAAAAAATTATCTTTACATTACTCCACCAGAGCAGACAAATAAATCACTCATATATACACACAGAACAATGTATTTATGTATTGATTCATTCCCACTTGACTCCTAGTGGTGCTTAGGAGGCACAGCAGCTCTATAGAACACACACTGTGCATTATTAAAAGGAGAAGTTTCTTTCAAGCATCAAACCCCATTCAAACGGGATTTACATCTCTGTGGAGGGAGGATTTCAACAATACCTGTACTGATCAGTTCATATATGTCAGCAGACAAACTACAGCTCCAGTTACCTGCTGTAATCGCGTTAGATCCCGTCTGGAAAGACACTTTGCAGGTTATAGTCATGATTGTTGGCCAGTCGACTGAAATTAGGTGCAGAAGTTCATCATTTCCACATAATAGTGTTGATTCCCTGACCTTTAATCCAACACATTAGTCTGGGTTTTACTGAATAATCCAATATTCATTTGTAAAAATTGTCTAAAAACAAAAAGATAAAAAAAAACATATTTTAGTTCTTTGTTTTCAAAACCAACAATGGATGTAGATGTCAAAATATTTAAAAAGTACAACAGCCTATTTTGGCTTTTTCTCTTAACCAACACTGTAGCATTTTTTTTTTTTTTTTTAAAGGTTTTGTTTGTTTTTGATTGAAACTGGTTTAGTTTTTCATCTCTGGCTTAAAATTAAAGCACAAAAGGACTTCTGTTTGTGCCTTCCAAACAAACTGTGTTTTTGTAATTGTGACATCTGAACAGTTTTTCTCCATTTTTTGTTTTGAAATAAAGAACAGAAACAAGTTGTCAGTTTTTGAATCACAGATAAATTACAGATCCACAGTCATCAGGCCACGGTTTAACTGACCAGAACTTTAATTCCAGACCGAACACTGGATTTTCATTGTAACTAGTGCAGCACCTGCAAAACATCCATGTTAGCATGCTAAAGTTAGCATGTAGCAACCCTCAGTCCCAAAAGTATGATGTTTGACATATCAATGGACTAAAACGTGTTGCCCGACAAGACACACAATTCAAAGCACCAAAGTAGGGAAATTCTTCATGTTAAAACGTTTAAACAGACAAATTAAATAATCTGTAATTGTTAGTTGTCTAAGTTTTTTTTTTTTTTTAAGTTATACTTTTTTATTCAGCCTTTATTTATACAGGTAATCTCATTGAGACACTGGTTCTCATTCTCAAGAGAGACCTGTCCTCAAATAACAGACCTGTCCTCAAATAAATAAACGCTGAAAAAAAAATGTTTACTGTGTTTTTGTTATCCCTCTAGAATATAGAATAATGGGATACAAATGCTTTATTGATCCAAGTGGGAAATTCTGTAAAAACAACACAAAAAAAATATTATTTTAAATTCTCTGATTAGATTCTCCAAGTGAGTACAAAAAACAGATTCTGTTTTTAAAAACAGGCAAAATAACACTATTTGTTAGAGTTAGTGAGGATCAATTCAAGGATTTTCAGAACTTGCTCGTCCAACCACGTCAGAAATCAACTGTGTTGATTAAAACAAGTCCAAGGAGGAGTGAAAAGTCAGCCGTGACAGACACAGAGGGACAACGTGTCTTTCAAACCCACCAGTGGGTTTTGGGGTTCAGAGGGTTGAAGGACACTTACTGTAAAAGTAGAACCTGCAAATGTTTGCAAGTATCTGTGCAAATATCTTTTGATATGTACACTACCGGTCAAAAGTTTGGGGTCTTAGGAATGTATTTATTTTTGAAAGAAAAGCAGCTTTTTTTTCAATGAAGGCCTTCATTAGTTTGTATTGTGCTAAAAGAAAAAATCCCCTTTAAATACACTACTGTTTAAAAGTTCGAGGTCACTTGGAAATGTCCTTATTTTTGAAAGAAAAGCAACTTTTTCAATGAATATAACATTAAATTAATCAGAAATCCAGTCTAGACATTGTTAATGTAGTAAATGACTATTGTAGCTGGAAACAGCTGATTTTTAATGGAATATCTCCATAGGGGTACAGAGGAACATTTCCAGCAACCATCACTCCTGTGTTCTAATGCTACATTGTGTTAGCTAATGGTGTTGAAAGGCTCATTGATGATTAGAAAACCCTTGTGCAGTTATGTTAGCATAAAAGTGTGATTTTTCATGGAAAACATGAAATTGTGTCGATGACTCCAAACTTTGGAATGGTAGTGTATGTGTTACAGGTGGACTACAGTTCGTTCGCAGTTCATTCTGACTAAAAACATTCATCCATCACCTATACACCGCTTAGTCCTCATTAGGGCCCCGGTGGGCTGAAGCCTATCCCAGCTGATTTAGGGTGAAGGCAAGGGACACCTGGACACCTCAGCATGTTCTTGGACTGTGGGAGGAAGCTGGAGAACCTGGAGAAAACCCACACATGCACAGGGACAACATGCAAACTCCATGCAGAAAGATCCCAGGTCCAGGCCAGGACATGAGATCTTCTAGCTGTGAGGCGACAGTGCTAACCACCAAGCCACTGTGCAGCCCCTCACTAAAAACAGTTAATTAAAAATGTTTGTGACAAAAATTCAAATCAATGAATAATATTAAACCAAAAACATGTAAGCTGATAAAACATTGTCACAGCTAATGACAGAAAACAGGCTCCAGATGTTTGGATCACAGCAGCTCTGATGCAGATGTGTTCAGTCAACCCCACCACTCCCTGATCTCATCGTCTCAATGGCAGCCTCCGTCAAAAGTGGAGCAGCAGGCATTGATAACTGCAGTCCCCCCGGACAGGATGGAAGCTCCGGGGTTCACATACCGCATATCTCAGAGTCAAGGCCTCACCACGGTGCACCACGCTGGGGGCACGACTCCCCTGAAGCTCCCCGGAGGCCCCACGGGGCTGGATCTGATGAATGTGGGTCACAGGGAGCTCCCTTCATATGTGTGTGTGTGTGTGTGTGTGTGTGTGGGTTTCAGTCCACTCTCAGACTGCCTTTGGGGTGATAATGAAGAATGGGCCTATTTCTCAGAGCAGGCAGCGGAGCGTAAAGACGACGCATACAAACACATCAACACACACACACACACAGAGGAGCATGTGTGCATAAAGACACGTTTATATTAAAAAAAAAACCTGAATCCTTAAATATGAAAATGATCTACACTTTGGGGAAAAGAAGCCGTTTCACTTCACAGGCCATGCAGCAAGCACAAAAACACACAGCGGATCTACGGTGCGTATTGTGTAACACTAACAGTGCCCCCGCTGAGCTGCTCGCAGCGCACTTCCACCGTGTTTGCCGTTTCTGCCATCCTGCCTCGCGGATCCCCGTGACTGAGCCATGAATACTGCATGGCTTTCCTGAAAGCACGAGGCCCTGTGGAACTAGCAGGCAAAGTGTGCGGGTTCCTCTGCAGGTCACTGTGCCACGCTGTCTCCGTTCTATATTTACTCTACATGAACCTGACTGCGAGTGTTTACGTGTGTGTGTGTGTGTGTGTGTGTGTGTGTGTGTGTGTGTGTGTGTGTGTGTGTGTGTGTGTGTGTGTGTGTGTGTGTGCGCGTATGGGTGGGTGGGTTCGTTCGAGTGGGTGGATGGGTGGCGAAACAGTGTTTATGTTTGCATGCAGGGAGGTGATGTTTGTGTGTATGCGCATATTGATGTGTTCATATGAGGAATCTTGTGTGCATTTGTGCACTCGTGAAGGTGCATGCAATTATAGGTGTGTTTATGGTTGTTTTATGAAGCTGGGAATTGGAGAGAGAGTGTGTGTGTGTGTGTGTGTGTGTGTGTGTGTGTGTGTGTGTGTGGGTGTGTGTGTGTGTGTCTGTGCTGGAAGGTGAAATAATGCTCTTTTCCTGGTAATGTCACATGTTTGCCTGCATGGACTTCAATGCTCAGACTGCATGGAGAATGTATTCAGTGTACCAGAAGAATCATGATGTCTCACACTGGGCAGGGGTGGGGGAAGGGTGTGTGTGTGTGTGTGTGTGTGTGTGTGCGTGCATACATGTGAGAAAGACAAAGATGACCAAACACTCGCTACAGACAATATGTGCAGCACATTTCCCATTTCCTTGTTGTTGGAAGGGGGGGGCTGCAGCTCTTTTGGTGATAATAGCAGGGAATACAGACAATGGTGAAGGTGATTCAATAAACAACCCAGATGCTTCATTTTGAAACAGAAAACACGCACACTCATCTACACACACACACACACACACACACACACACACACACACACACACACACACACACACACACACACACACACACACACACACACAATATAGGTGCACAATGAAAACCTCCTTTGCAGAACTTGACATATGGCGCGCACAATTTCCCTCTCAATTTCAGATCCAACTCCCACAGACGTCCTCACACGCCAGCAAATTGCCACACCCCCCCACCCCCACTCCATCCCTCCCCCCCGCCTCCCTCATCTCCCCCGTCTCTTCATCCCTTCCCTCCCAATTCGCTCCTCTTTCTGAAAGTCATCTGCTCACTAAGCAGTAAGCAACATCGCGGGCCGCTCGCAGAAATGAGAGTATACAAATGATTTGTGGCACAGGCGTCCCACCGGCGCCAGCCTCGATGGCTGTGAGGAGGAAAGGGGGGAGTCCAGGGTGGGGTTGTGAGTGTGGTGGTGGGTGAGGTGGAGTGGGGGGTAATGTCACTTTCACCTTGTGTTTCTGCAGCAGGCCCATGATGATCATTTTTCCCCATTTTCATCGCAAATTTGTTTCGGGCAAGGGGCTAGCGGGGGAAGAGAGAGAGAGCCCGAGAAAGGGGGAGATCGTGGGGGAGAGAGAGGGGTAAACAGAAGAGAAATGGGAGGAGGAGGGTATGTATAAGGGGGGATGGAGCAAAGAGGAAAGAGGTGGGGGGGCGCATCTGCACAGTGACCTTTTTCTGATCCAATCTCACTGATGAATCCTAATGAAGGATTTAATAAAATCACAGTTTACAATCTGTCTCTGCATCAAAGCGTGCAATCCAATTCAAAACACAGGCCCATCTACATTTCCAATATTGTTGCAAACCCATCAACCCCACCAAGCCCTTCCCAGAAAAAAAAAATAAGTGAGGCACATGTGTGTGTGTGTGTGTGTGTGTGTGTGTGTGTGTGTGTGTGTGTGTGTGTGTGTGTGTGTGTGTGTGTGTGTGTGTGTGTGTGTGTGTGTGTGTGTGTGTGTGCGTGCGCGAGAAATGGAGGGAGGAAAAATTGGCCGGGCTGGAGAGCGAGCGGCTGGCGCATTTGTTCCAGCTGTAGCCTAATGTCACAACTCGTCATATTCATTTGGCCTTCTAATGAGGCTAAAGTCAACAAGGAGCAGCATACATGAGTGGAATGGCTGCACCGCTAAATGAACAGAGACGAATAGACAAGAGAGTAAAAAGGCACAAAGGACGCGACGGTGAGAGAGAGCAGAACATGGGGAATCATTTCAAACTTGATAACGTACAGGCCCTGCCATGAGTTCACACAAACACACTCCTCACACACGTCGTCATCTGACATTTTCCCCGAAATCAAAAGGGCACACCTGTTACACTGTCAGTGAGTCGGAGTCTGCAGAGCAAACAAGACAGATGGATAGATCAATGCAGCCGTTTGAATGTCTGTAAGTTGATGCAGTGAAGTGAAGGAGAGGAGGCATTTAAAAAAAAATACTGAGGCCTCCAAAGCTTCGAGCTCCGGAAACACTCTGCAACAGTGACATCTGCTGGACTAATATTATTATAACAGGATCTACAGCCTGAACAAACCAATAAATCTACCAAACAAGTCTAAGTACGTGAAGACAATGTCATGTTTGATCTTCATGAGTCGATTTAATCAGTGTTATGCTTTCTGTGGTCCGGAGTTGGAAAAAAAATAAGCTTTTTTCTGAAACGTGCTTGATATTTGAAAATTTACCAGAGGTTTATCCTAAGAAACTGAAAGTATGGGGTTTGGTATATCGAGATTTTGATGTTGCACCCAACTAGAGAAATTTGTCTCATTTAAAACTTTAATTAAACAAATGAAATACAGTAATGTGTAATTGTTAGCTTCCTAAGATTAACTCAAATTAAATAAATTTTATAAATTTATAAGGCAGGGGGACAACTTAATCTTTTCCTTAGTAGTTTTAGTTTGTGGTCAGGATTACTACATAGATGTGGAAATGAATGTAAATTTTAAAAACTTTTTGTTTCTTAAGAAATCTCAGTTTGTTCATAATGTTCTGTAAAAAGATAGTTTATTAAATGTGAACATTGTCAGACTGTACTTTTTGCACTAAAACAAAGGAAAAAAATGGAATTGATGTTATTTATAGGTTATTATGTTCTGATTTTACTGATCCAGCCCACTTGAGATCAGATTGAGCTGAATGTGGCCCTTGAACTAAAATGAGTTTGACACTCCTGATCTAGAGTATAGAATAATAGAATAAAAAAAAGAAATACTTTTATTTTTAAAAAATAAAAAAAACTTTTAATTTCTCAGAGAAAAGTATGCAAAATTACACTATTTATTAGAGAGATTCTATAAAAACAGATTTAATCTTTCAACTGTGTGCGAGGATATGATGATCATCGATCTGTATTGGTGTTGCTCTAACTGGCACAGGCAGCTACTGTGTTAACAACAGTGGTGAAACGCAGTACTTTTAAACCTTCTGCGTACTGCGGGATTTATGCTTAAAAATGCGATCTTCTCGTGGAATGTGGAGGACACCTGCATGTGCTGTTCTGGAGTCCTGCAAATCTGTTCTTAAATTACAATGTTTAATCAATAATCTCTTTATTCTATCTGCCTCATTTTACAAAAGGCAAATACATACAAATATATAAGTACTTTTATATATTTTTTTCACCAAAACCAATAAGCCGGTTCCAGTTTAGCTGCAATCAACAACCTCGACAAAAATTCAGGAACCTTTCAGCTAAACTGTAGCTGTCTTTACACAGAGTGGAGAGAAGACAAGTATGGAAACACATCAAAAACTGAAGTAGTAAAATGTCAGCAGCACATTACCTGTAAAACATGTGGGCACTCGGGGAAAAAATGCTTTGTAACATAAATAACCAAAGAAATTCATCTTCGTTTTCATAATTAATGGCTTGACAACTGTGTCATTCTGCACAAAACACATTTCTGAGTTCTCTCTACTTCTTGTTGCTGTTTCCATGGAGGTGCAGGATTTCATATTGCAGTGATAAACAAACCCACAGTGAGTCAAAATGTAAGCAGAAGCCATCATGAAAAACTCACCAGCTGCCACTGGATCTAATAAAGGACACTTTGAAGCTGCATTATGGAAAATCTGTTAAGAGCTTGAGCCACGCTAGAGAGTAAAACTGAGAATATCTGTTGCTTAGGGTTTGACCATTAGTTTTAGGGGAAAGCACTTCTTTAAAACTGACAAAACAGTTTATTTGTGTGGCTTTTAAAAGTTATTTAAAGCAAACAGGAAGCTAGTTGGCTGGTTCTGTCTCAACAGGCAGAAATAAAGTGCAATAAATCTTCATTATCTCTTTAGTCTGTCAACCAACCACAATGTGTATCTGAACCACATATTCTTAAAGAGGAAGGAAGTATTTTCCAAGTTGACGTATCACACAAATTAAGGAGGTAACAGTGCAGACTTACTTCTAAGTCACTTTCTAGCATGAGGGGATTATTTTTCTTTGTAAAAAAAAAATACAGAAAATGTGTAACTTTGATACACAGAGATGAGCTTTTAGGAGCGTCATCAATGCAAGGAGAGGAAGTTTACAATGACAGAAAATCTCTGAAAGTTTGGCAAGTTGTAGAATTAACCCTTTGAGTAGTTTCTGGTCATTTTCTGGTCCTGTTTTTACTCACTGTGGGCTCATTTTAGACTGCAATATAAAGTCCTGCAGCACTATTGAAACAGCAGAACCATGGTTAGAAGCACAAAGAATTCAAAAATGTGTTTTTTACAGAATGAAAAAGTTATATCACCAAAAAGGAAAGCTGAATTTCTTTGATTAATGCTTTCACAATAGCAATTAACTAGGGCTGGCCCGAATAGCAGTTTCTGGGCTCCAGTTGCGTCAAGCAGTAGAGAATTTAAATTTTTTACATAATCTGGTTGGAGCAAACGGTTAATTTTTGGAAAAGTTTAAAAATGAGACATGTGGAACAAGAAAAGCACTCAGAGAGCGCAGTACTCCGCCAAGACTGCTCAATCATTGTATCATTTCTGACAAATAAGTCCCAATAAGTCCGCAGCGGTCTATTTGTAGTAGGATCGCAATCATGTGATCGTCAGCAGGCAGCTGACGTAGTGTTCACTTGTTGTCATAGTTACAGTGACGCTGTGCCGCTATCTCGCAATGATACAGAAATCTTTATCACTGCCAAAATCTAATCACTTGATCCTTGTGCCATTTCTGACCTTCCCTGAAAATTTCATCCAAATCCTTTTGTCTGTTTTTGAGTAATGTTGCAACAGACAAACAAACAGATGGACAAATGCATGCTGATCGTCAAATAACTCCGCCGCATGCCTTGGCAGAGTTATAAAGTTATTTGGATGAAATACCTCAATTGTACACCCAGATTTGGTTGACTTTTTCCAACAGAAGGGTGCATCACAAATTCTTTTGATTTCTGATAAATAGTGTGATTAGTGACGTAGTGAAACCCAGGGCTTAGGTTCAGAGAGTTCAAAGCTTATAATTTACCTTGTTATCACACATTAAACACTGTCAGCTCTTTCAGCAGTTAACAAAACGAAAGTTCTTCATGACCGAGACTAAACCTGCTCCAGATCCTGCACTCAGGCGAGGATTAAATTACCGAGCTTGCAATGCTTCACTGTTGTGATATGTTATTGATCCGCCATAGTCAAAATGGTTTTCCATTTCCCCATCCTCCCCCAACACCAAGAGTGCAGGTTGAGCTATAGAAGCTTTCAGCAGGACGGATGGCTTGGAAACAAGGAGGTTAGTTCTCTGGTTGCAACTTCCTGCTCCACCCTGACGCATCGAAGAGGACAACTCCATCTGCACTGTGTCCACAAAAAGAGGATCAAAGCCATACTACCGATAGCAGGTAATAGATCAGTGCTATCTCTGAGGAATAGGTGTATTGATTGGATATCAGATCTAATGTATGACCGCTGCCTGCATCTGAACAGCTGTAATTTCTGTCTGATTAGACTTCAGATTGCAATTACTTTCCGTATCGACAACACATTTTAATGAGACTGTTTGTGCCAGAATCCCAATCTACATGAACCGCACCGCGAGCGTATATGGTTTTAATACGGATGTTTTGGTGTGAGGTATGTGCTGGGCGTTTGCTAATTTTGTCCGTGCGTGTGTGTGTTTATGTGTGTGTGTGTGTGTGTGTGTGCCTGCAGAAGGCTCCAGAGCTGATCAGAGTGTGGAGCGACAGCTGTGCTACAAATCAGCGCCCATTTACTGGTGACAGAGTCATTAAAGCCGACTCATCTCATAAAACACAATGCACATGGTCAAATACCATTCACTCCATTCACGCTCATAACTCAGTTTACTGGGCGCAAACACACACGGGCCCCATGCACGCACACACTCGCAGATGCACATGCGAACACACAAACCCTCGCTAAGCTAAACCAAGTGTGTCAATTGGAATGAGTGCAGGGGGTGCGTTTTCCTACGTGTGTGTGTGTGTGTGTGTGTGTGTGTGTGTGTGTGTGTGTGTGTGTGTGTGTGTGTGTGTGTGTTGTTTGTGAATCCATAATAAGTAGGGTGATAACGACACAGAGGTATAGATGGAGATTTGCTAAAAGCACAGCAGCAGTAAACACCGTCACACTTTGTCTGAGGGTTATTTTACGATAAGTGCAACATACATGCAGCATCCTCCCTTCCTCTTCTCCCTCTCGGTTTGGCGCAATTACACAAATTACACAAAATACATGTACATTTATGCAAATCTGCGGTGCATTTCTGTGCAGCTATATCCTCCCACCACTGCCGAACAACCTGATTCAGGTACTATTAAACAGATTCATGAATCACTTATCACAAAGGTGACATTAGAGTGCCTTTGTGAAGACAGAAGCTGTATACTGAGTTCTACTTGCTACTATAGGAAAGTGTGGGTCAGCTTTCCCCTTTACAGATTTATATGCCGCGTTACAAAGTGCTTTCTGTGGATTAATGTGCCATAGGCAGGCAGTGAGGTGTAAAATGTCGCTAACCTCAATCTAATCTGGGGTCAGTTGCAAGACTGAGAAGGTCACTGCAACACCTGGGCCAACTCAATGCAGCCGGTATGGATGGAAATTTGCGTCAATAGTTGTGAGAAATGTGTGTTTCACTAGAAATAGAAACTATTTTAAAAATCTGTATCACTGTTTGAGCAGAGAATTGGCCCTTTAAGATCTACCATTGTGCAAGTCCACCATGATATATTTTTACATTTTCACATACTGTAGTGCAATTTGTTGGAGTATGTGTTTTTTTTTTGGCTTTACATCAATACAACCCTTATATCCCAAGTTCTAATATGTATTGACTTTTGTCTTAACTACTACAATAAATTGCTTAAAAGTGCAATAAACCTACAAAAATTCAAATCGTTTTTGTTTTTTTCCTATATATTTCAAAATACAGAAATAGCATAGCTGTATCTCTGAAATTTGTAAATGTAATAAAGTTGCACAATATGCCATGGTCTCGTTTGTTATGTGCACTTTATTGTGTATTTTTACAAACCCATCACTGCAACGAAAAAGCGCTCTGAGACACGGTGACTGTGTGAAATATTAGTCTAACTCCCCAGAATTTATATGCAAAGAGAATGATCGATCTATCTTATCTGGTTTTAAATCTACCGCCAATCAAAAATGAATATGCAATCATTGCGCCGGCACTACGCTGGCCTGTACAGGGTTAACAAATGTGCCTCACTACTCACAAACAAAGCACCTAATTTGAATAAAGTTAAACAGGTCTCGACATAAACAAAGCCAAGCATCAATAACTGTTTACATATTGTGACTTGAGGTTCACCAATCTAATAACATCTACTTTTGAAATGCTTCACAGTGTTTCCTCTAGGATTTTTTTCAGCAGCGCCGGCAGGCCGCTGCTGAATGAATGTAGAGGAAACCCTGCTTCATGTAGATAAAGTAGTCTTAGAATATTTGAGACATTTGTATGTTGAGTTTTCTGACATCCTGCTGCCTTTAGGTACTGATGGATTACTGGGACATCCAACCATTCAGCCATGTGTGGATTGGAAAATACATCCATGAGCACCATAATTTATTCTTAAGCCACAACAGCATCTAAACCTGCAAAATCAATTTTTTTTTTTTGCAATTTATTAACGCTTGTGGACAGTTGGTGGAGCAGCTGCTGCATCACTTTGCCTCCATTACAATCAATAAAAGCGGCTGAAGCAGACATGAGAGCAGTGTGTAAGTGGTGCTGCAAATGCATAAAGAGAAACTACTATTTATAGTTGTTTTATATGAAGTATGCATGTCGCTTTAATACAGAAACGGGGCATTTATTTGCCTGTAAAAGCTGACACTTGCTCAGATAATAGCATTGTTCTTTAGCAGGAAAGTGAAAAGAGCTGCAAGAACTGGTGTTTGTCTGAGATGTAGAACTGATATCCTATTCAAACCCAACTGAATTTATGACTCATTGGCTGGCCTGATGTCAATAAGACTGATAGAAGTCTCTGTCACAGTGCTTCTTTAATGACGCTCTCTGTTTTCTAACACAGAAATGCCCATCTTCTCTGGTTGTTGGAGTATTTAACAGTAAGAGGCTCCACCTGGTGGCACAATCAGGTAATACAGCTAATTTGCAATTCTTGAAGTGTATATTATCAAGGAAAATGGTTTCAGCGGAACCATTTTCCGCTAAATATTAAATGAAAACTAAAAAAAATGTTTGAGCTGGACATCCCTACTTAGTAACATGAGCCCTTACAGAGTCTACTGTAATTTATAGATGTTAACTGTTTATGCTAATTTAATGTGTTATTTGCAGATGATGGTTCATGCATTTGGCTGCACAGTGGCGTAGTGGTTAGCACTTTCGCCTTGCAGCAAGAAGGTCCCTGGTTCACGTCCCGGCTTTCCCGGGATCTTTCTGCATGGAGTTTGCATGTTCTCCCTGTGCATGTGTGGGTTTTCTCCGGGTACTCCGGCTTCCTCCCACAGTCCAAAAATATGCTGAGGTTAATTGATTATTCTAAATTGCCCGTAGGTGTGAATGTGAGAGTGATTGTTTGTCTCTATGTAGCCCTGTGACAGACTGGCGACCTGTCTAGGGTGTCCCCTGCCTTCGCCCGAGTCAGCTGGGATAGGCTCCAGCACCCCCCGCGACCCTAGTGAGGATTAAGCGGTGTATAGATAATGGATGGATGGATGGATGGTTCATGCATTTGAAGTTACTGCGCACATTAATCTGTGTGGCATATCATGACTTTACAGGATGATCCTGAATAGTTACAAGAGCTGCTGGGAGTAGTCGGCACACTCAGTGACTTATGCAAAAGACCACAGAATTTTTGTTCTTTGATTAAAGTATAGGGTATATTCTTGGATAATTTCTAAATGAAGCACATTAATGCTTAGAGTTAGCTTACAAGATGTCTGTTCATAAATATGAAGCTACAGCCAGTAGCAGTTTAGCTTAGCATGAACGCTGCAAACAACAATTCTGGCTATTTTAAAAGAAGTGCTAGCTGCCTTCTAGCCTTCATGCTAAGCTAAGTGAACTAGCTGATGGCTAGCTTCATGCTTACATAGAAGTAGAATCAATCTTTTCATCTAACCTTTGGGAAGAATGCAAATAATTTTGCTCAGAACACCAAACCATTTTTGAATCTTTCTTGCGGAGCCTTTAGCAAACCTAAAGCAACTTGGCAACGTTTCCTTTTTTCAAAAATGTTCAGTTTAAAATGGTTCTATTTCAATCGTATGTGATTCCAGCAGCTATCAGCAGCTTTCTTTAAGTGCCTTATGTTACATAATGGTCAAATGAACATGTGAAGGAAAGAACAAGTTAAAGGGGAAACCAAAATACTTAAATCTAATCATCTATGGTTGAATGTTGTGTTATTTGCAGATGATGGTTCATGCATTTGAAGTTACTGCTCACATTAATTTGTGTGGCATACCATGACTTTACAGGATGATCCTGAATAGTTACAAGAGCTGCTGGAAGTAGTCGGCACACTCAGCGACTTACGCAAAAGAGCGCATAGGTAGGTCCTCAACCTATGGCGTTTCGTCATTATGTCGGAACTGGTTACCTAGAACTAGTTGGCGAGTGTAAAAGCAGTGCAACATATTCTGTTATCTTCTTGTAAAATGACTTGTACATGCATGAAAGTGATTGGTATTCATGACTTTTCTGAAGAACTGATCAATATATCTTGATGCACGTAACGGCTTTGTTTGCATTTTTGCCGGAGTTCTGACTTAGTAGGAACGGAACTCCAAAGTAAGACGAGGACCCCCTGTTTAGAGTATATTCTTTAATCATTTGTAAATGAAGCACATAAAGTTATGTGACTTCATGAAATATCACAATTTTAAGCCTAAATTTGGATAATTTCCACGACAGAACAACACGTCAAGGATGATAAATTCAAAATTGAAAAATTGGACAGTTCTTCCTGTGCAATTTTGGTGATTCATAAACAACTAGAATGCCATTCAACCCCCTCCAGCAGGTTCTGGGGTTCAGAAGGTTAAATGGCGACGTGCTGTTTCCAGGCAACATGTGATGTCACAATATTGTGCCTCATTTCTCCTTCGTGAACTCACACAATCAGCCATTTCAGCTGCACATAGGTTTCATCAGTAAAGCCTGAAAGACTTCAGCAATTCTGCCTGAGTGTGCTCCAATGCCCATACTTCCATACTATATAGTACGTCATAAAAAGATTTAGTACATCACAGTACATACTATGTCAACTGTAGTATGCCAAAAACACCCAGATGCCCTTCTACACCTGATCAGATTGTGTAGTTTTGCGAGCCAGCTTACATTTCTGGCCATTCCAGCCCACAATCCTCAGTGCAGTTATGTCACATACGTCACCGTGATAGCACACAAACACATGACAGCTCATTTCACACTACAGGTCAAAGTTTAAGTTGCAATATTAGGGCGAAGTAGTATGTCCCAGTTGTACACACACTACACCTAAATACCTAAAGTACAAAGAAAAAGCATGCATTTGCAACGCAGCAAACCTTTTGTTGGATTCTACAACCGAAGTCACTTCCTCTGAAATCAACACAAAACAAACATTCTGCCTTAATATCACACACAACCTCCACTACAGACACAGATTGATGAATACTCCATCCCATTGGGGAAACTCAAGGAATCCAGTAGCTCAGATGCATTACTTGTCAAGAAAAATATGCAAATCAGGTGCAAATTGGATTAGTAGAGGAAGAAAGGTGTAAACAAAAAAGTGATGGCACAATTTATAAAAAAGGGTATTAAGAAAGATAAATACAGAATAACAGTAAAAATGATGAACATATATGGCGTGTTTAAGCCCTGGATTTTTGCATAGTTATTATATACAGTGTGTGTATGGGTTGTATTGAGCAAAACAAAACATCAAACATAATACTGCTGAATGAAAAGTTGTTTCAGACTTTATCTTTAGTCCCTATCATCTATTCCACTATGTTAGTCATCACTACCTTGTCCTTAACAGGTACTATTTGAACAGAAATCGCACTTGTACATCATAAACTCATAAGACATTGACTGAGGCTGTTTTCTGTTACCATGAAGCTCATTACATTTGACAACTATTTACTGGGGAAATGCGTAAGTGCCAGATGATCTGTAACTTGTGGTTCCACAATAATACACTGTTGTTTAAAGGTAACGATAGGAAAAGGGAAGATTGAAGCTTGTTTGGATAACGTGTGCTTGCACAAACATACAACCCTGCAAACACACACACACTTCCTCATATTAAGGCGTCTGTCTTACCTTTCTCAAAGAATTCACAGTCTTTCATGGCCTGGTCGCAGTCAGAGCGTCTGAGCACAGCTGTCGATGACCCACTGACCTTCAGATGAAGAACGTGGCTAAACATCACCATGTGCCTCAAGAGGAAATAAAAAAAAATTAGGGCCGGCGCTGTGTTGGCATTTCCCTCCACAAATCAAAATACATTTCATGGTCAGTTGTGTAAGCAAAGCATGGTAGAAGTGGGTGTGTTTTCTCCTATTCACACCAACAAAACAATGATCCTGAGTCACTTTAACAGCTGAACATTGAATTTAATTGTTTTGTGTGAAGGAAAAATGAATAAACTCACCTCTGCTGAGTAAGATCCCACTTTAAAGCTCCTTAAAAACCTCTCCAGTGGTTGAGTTTGTTCAGATACTTGTGGGTATAACTCCCTGACAGATCTCTAAACTTTGAAAATAACAGCACAGCTGAACACCACGCCACAATGACAGGACAACAAAAGAGGGGGGAAAAAAGTTCCTCTTTTCTTTAAAGAATGCTGTCGGGGTGGTTTTGTTGCCACTTAAGCATTCAGGAAGAGAAAGAGTCACAATGCTGTCCTTTCAGGGGTGAGAGAGAGCAAAACAAGGGGGTCACACAAAACAAAATATAGCTGGGGGCTTAAACTCCACTGAGCATGTGCCATGGAAAAGTAGATTATACATATATTCCAAAAAATATATCATCAGTGTTCTCTGGAGGAGCAGAAATAGCACTAAAGTGATTTATAGGGTTTGTAGTTGAACTTCTGGTTAGAAAAGAAACGTCTCCCATCTAAATGAAATTAAAAAGGCATCGTGGTCTGACAGGGAGAAGTTCAAAGTAAAAGCAGAGTGTCGTTTTGCCTCCAGCAGTCCTGCACACAGCTCCCCATTGTCCTGCCTTGTGACTCTATAAGTGTATCTCCTCTCAGCCTTCACGCCACTGTTTTCGGCCACAATGCAGCGCAACGCAATGGCAAAAAAGTCACAAGACTCCCTTGAGACAAAGTGTGAAATCCCTCCCTTAAAATATATTTTTTAAAAATATTACAAATGGTTAATCCTGGAAGATGTGTTAACTACGCCACTCTTTGTGTAATGACACGACACACGTTTGTTCCCAGCCTGTAAAAAAAAAAAAACCACAAAGGCACAGAGAGATCAACCCAAATTACAAACTCCCACCTGGATTTTGTCAGTTGAAGTCCGTTGGAGGCTGGAGGAGGTGAGGGCAGGTGGGTGGGGGTTGCAGTGATTTCCCTAAACAAACAGACAGACGAGAGCACCTGCGATTCAAATAAAAACCGGCTTGTAGAACGAGACCAAGTCCTCTCCACAAAACCTGCATTTGCTTGCATTTGAATACAGAAAAAGGCAACGTGATCTATATGTGAGTCACCGGGGCCCCATGAACAATGATGAAAATATGAAGACTTTTCATTTCATTTCCCACATCATTTAAGCAAGACAGGGCTGCTCTGTCATCTGCTGGTGATGTGGTATGTCATAAGCAGCCTAAATGGAAAACTCACTTTTCACACATTTACAGTAAATATGGGGTGGTTGAACTGGTTTCATTTTGATCAAAAAACTGTCACTGGAGCAGAAAATGTCTGCCCTCGTGTGGACAGAAGCTAAACATGCAGCATCTGGGGAAAGGAGAAGTATCACTGAGTATCAAATGAGGGTCAATCTGCAGAGGAAGTATTATGATTTGCGGTTTCTTGCAAGAACTAAAATACTTCAGCGGGTTACTAGTTCTGACTTCTCCATTGTCCTCTTCTTTTAAATCCTATCATGGTTGTGATTAGACGGGTGTACATCTGGATGTCTCCACTTAATTCAACGCATGATAGTGATGTATAGTCTTTTTACTTCCACATTGTACAACAAAATCTATAAATTTCTGGATTCCATGAGGATCACAACTATGGAAACATGAAAGGGTGAACCAAATATTCACAAGCCTTACTAATTTATAACCCACTCTTGGAGCCCCAAAACCATCAGTTCTACTCTATATCCTTTGTGACTACATAGTCTGACTCACCAGATTTAGACTTTGGTGTGTTACCATTTTCACAATCCCTGTCGCTATGGGAAACAACAACAACAACAACAACAACATCCAGGCAGCAACCTACCACAATGAAAATGTGAAGTTTTGCCGAGGATGTGAAATGTGTAATTATGCATCAGAATGACTAAGAATCAACTTTATACTCCCTCTGACCTTTTGAAAAATACAGATTGCGCATTGTTAAGGTGTGATGCCTTCATTATGTCAAAATGGGACACTTTTCCTTGTCTTTCTGAAAGGAAAAAAAATTTGACAACCACAAAATACATGCTGTGTCAAAAGAAAATACATTTCTGAGTTGAATCAAATGTAATTTCTATAAAATATGTTATCAGACAGCTTGCTGGACATAAGCTGAGAAGAGCTTACTTTAGCTATTTAGAAAAGAATTACCACAGCAATGACAGCTAGCTAGCAATTTGTAGCTATTATACACCTTCTCCTAACACGGATACAATAATATAAATTAATTTTAAAAATATTAGTGAGTGAATAAGTAGGTCTATGTGCCATGATCAAAATAATTTTGAAAAGCCCTGAAAAAAGAAAAACCCCAGAAAGGCAACAAAACTACTAACTACTTGTTTAAATTGTTCACATAAGTATTTATATGGTGCTGTTGTATTTGTATGGTTATTTGAAGACACTGAAATGTTTATATTACTTTTATCTTCTTTACATTCTCTTTTTATACAAAAAAATGTGTGTCCTATTTTAACAATGAAGGTGTCATATTTTGCCAGTAGTGCCTGTAAAATACAAAAGTGGACTTAGACAGTGAATTGATTATTGTTATTTTTTCTGTAACATGTGAAAAAATAAGAGTAGGGCTTTCAAGGTAAGAAGCCACTCATGGAAATCAAAGATTTTGAAAACTCTAGCCTTGCGAATATTAGATGAATGCTAAAATATGTACACAACCACCTAATATAAATAAAATTTAACCAGCACAAAAACATATCTGTCTCAAAGGCTAACTAGCATATTTATGGCTAAGTTAAAAAGGTTATGCTATATTAGCTTGCTTTAGTGCTAGCTAACTAGCTGACATTATGTTAAGCTAATAATGTTATGCTAAATTAGTTTTCTGTAGCACTAGTTAACCAGGCTCACTGTATGTTAAGCTAATAATGTAACACTGTATTAGCACTAGCTGACTAGCTGGCTTTGGGTTAAGCTAATAATGTTATACTATATTAGAAGTAGCCAACTAGCAGACTTTATATTAAGCTAATAATGTTATACTATACTAGCTTGCCGTAGCACTAGCTAATTCAGCTGAACGTATGTTAAGCTAGTAATGTTATACTATATTAGCTTACCATAGCACTAGCTAACTAGGCTGGCTTTATGTAAAACTAATTACGTTATGCTATATTAGCTTGCCAAAGCATTAACTATCTAGCTGACTGTATGTTAAGCTAATAATGTTATGCTATATTAGCTTGCCGCAGCACTAGCTAACTAGGCTGACTAAGTTAGCTAATAACGTTATACTATATTCGCTTGTTGTAGCACTAGCTAACTAGCTAACTTCAGGTTAAGCTAAAAATGCTAAGCTATATTAGCCTGCCGTAGCACTAGCTAACCTTCGGTTAATAATGTTTTGCTAAATTAGCTTGCCGTAGCGCAAAGAACTAGACAGCTTACTGTCGGCTAAGCATTCCTGCTGATTTGACATTATTTTTGTGTCGTGAATTTAAACATTAATGATATAAAGTTAAGTTATAACTTTTGCCTGACACCTCTGAATTAATTGTAAATTAAGGCGCTTCTTTACAAGATTTCACATTTAGCTTTACAATAACAAAGGGTAGTCTGGTAAGCATACTTCTTGAGTGCATATTATGTTGATATTTATGTTTTACATATATTTTTTAAAAGAGAATACACATTGTGCTTAAGGTGTGTGTCTAAGTCAGGTAACCGAATGTCATAGGGTGAAGAATTCAGTGTATAACCTCTGAGGGTTAAATTCATGCCCTGTGGCCATTTCAACGTTTAAGAGGTCAACGAAAACAAACTAACAACCTGCAGGCGTCAACATGGCTGTACTCCCAACAGCAGTGTTTCAGAGCCACAACAAACTTTCTCCTACCAGCATCAACTTCCCTTCTGTTCCCCCAGGTCTCGTTCGCCGGCGAGCATCCCTGACAGTCGCCGGCTCGTCCGATTGGCCGCCCGCCCTGCACCTGTTCTGCCCCGCCGCCAATCACACGCTGCGGTCGGTGCGCTCCAAGATGGCGGCTTCCAGGGATCTGTATCGCACATCAGCGCGTTCAAGAGCTGAGTATCTCTACCTCCCGACGGTTTAAACTCCCGGCGAGGCGGCCCAGGAACAACCGAGCGGGCTTGAATTGTCGCCGGTGAAACGCGGAAGCGGTTCCCCCCGCCTTCCATGGTTGGTTCGTGCGAGGAGCCGGTAATGGTGTAGGGGGTTGTGTTATCGAGTATGGCCACCGACAACCGGATCAATTTTTGGAGGAGAAACGTAAAGGTTCCCGGAAGGTGGGTACTTTTGTACTTTGATAAAGGACCACAATCCTTTAGTGACTGTTTTGGTGCCGTGGAAGCACCGTTAAAGATATTAAAATTCAATGCAGAAACATATTAGTTACAGCCTATTGTTGCTTGTGTTAACTCAGAGCTAAGTACAAACATTAGCTTACTGCTCCGCTCTATAGCTTAGTTTTATAGTTGTCATCAGCCGATTATGGTGTATTTGTGGTTTTTAATTCATTCATTTGGCCGCTTCTCTCGTGTCGTTTGAGTGTGTTATAACAATAGCCTCCAGTTGAGAGAGACACACCAACGTCTCCTTCGTCTCTGCGGTTTCCAGGCATCAAAGTGGGGGTGTCAGCTGTCACAGTGCGTCCATCAACCGCCATATGCTTTCTGTGTCTGTGCTCAGAAACAATGCACAGGGTAATGTAGGGAGAAGAAGGCTGCACTGTCATAACGAGGCCCACTGCAGATGGAGGTTGAAGTTAAATGTATACAAATCCTCCTTCTTTGGCAGTTTTATTACACCAATGATAGTATTGTGTTTTTAAAGTGGAAGAAAGCATGTAAAGCACGACTTTTCAAGGTTCCATGTGGTGAAAATCCATTTTTGTGTGTTTTTTGTCTGTTTTTGAAGCTGTGTTGCTGATTTCCCTTTAGCTAGATAGCCTCCCAGCAAAGTTTTATTCAGATTCAATGCAGAAGCTAAGTTACGAGGTTAGTGATCAAGCTCAAAGTTTGTATAATCCTGTCTCATCACTGTTTCAGGCGAGTCATTCAGTCTACCAGTTTTATTTACCTAAAGAGCTGCTTCTGCTAACTCTAAAATGACTCACCCGATGGCAAAACACAAAATAATCTGCTGTTGGAGTGAACACAATAATCTTCAAGCACTACCAGCATCTGAGGAACTGAACACCCAGTGGATTTGCATTTATTTACCAGAAACTAGGTAACCAGGTTAGTCATCTAGCTCAAACTTTACATAATCCCGCCCCATCCCCGCTTAAGATGAATCACTCAGTCCACCAGGTTTATTGACTTTCTACGTCTGCTAGCGCTAAAATGACTCAGCCAGCAGCAAAACACTAAATAACTTGCTGTTGGCAGCAAGAGTGAACACAGCAGTCTTCATGCACTACCAGAATCTGAAGAACTGAACATCCAGTGGATTACTTTTTTGTAGAAACTAGGTTACCAATAGTCTTCTAGCTCAAACTTTGCATAATCCTGCCCCGTCACCGCTTCAGATGAATCACTCAATCTGTCAGTTTTGTTTACCTAAAGAGCCGCTTCTGCTCACTCTAAAATGACTCAGCCAACAGGACAATACTAAATAATCTGTTGATGAAGTGAACACAATAGTCTTCATGCACTACCAGCATCCGAGGAACTAAAAAAATCAGCTGATTCTTTTTTTATTTTTGATGGTAATATAACCACAGTAATAGGAAGCTGTTTTTTGTTGGCACATTGTGTGGCCAATGTGGCTAACATTAGCATTAGCATTTGGCCTCGCATACATCATACGTTTGTCTTGTCAACTGTTTTGCTTTGTGGCATCAATAACAGATGCAGAGAGAGTTTTCTTCCTGTATTTAGCTACAGACACTGAAAAGTTTGTTTAGAACAAAAAGCATCATTGAAATATTTTCAGCTAAAAAAAATGTAAGACACAATCTAGAAACATGTGAGACGTTAGTTAATTTGCTAAATAAGGGTCACAAGATGGAACCTTTATTTTAGGCCTGAGAACAATGGTGCTCTGTATAACCATTCAGTACATGTGAGTCACAGCCGCAAAAAGCAGTCAATTGTTCTGAAAAATAAATACACAGGAAACCCTTATTTACTTATCTCTGTTTCGAGGGTATTTCTATACTGCTCAGTCTTCTAAAATTTTGATGTAAAGATATCTGATTCTCTGCACACAAAAAAAAACATCCTAACTCATAATACACTCTTAATGCTGGCAGTTTTAAACGATATATGTCACAACAAAAATGTACACATTCCTTTGCCTAGAAAATGTGAAAATATGTCAACGTGTCATTTCCAGCTGTTATCTGTCTTTGAATGAGGTCACTTGGTAAACAAAGTTAAAAATTTCTTGTTCAGCAAACAGTTGTCTGGGTTTTTCACACACTGCTGGGTAATTATTAGTAGAATGTCGGGGGAAAATATTGAAGCACCAACTGGGACTGGGCTCATCCTGGACTATAGTTTGCTCAATAGGCATCATGGTAATGGATTTTAATGGGCTCTGAGGCCTTCCAGGTGTTCTTGCACTCCTCTTATCTTCTAATCTTCTCTCCCTGCACACTTGTAGAAAAAGAAAACTCATCATTACTCATCGATAATACGTGACTGTTACATGTTTATATCTTTATTGACCCTGGGTGCTTTTATGACCATTACGACTGATAATCTTAGCAGTTGTCCTTCTCCGGCTCTGTGAAACTACCGGAGGGTGGAGCAGCAAAGGATGGGCTCGGTCTGTTTGGGAAATCTGAGAAGAGAGGATCTCCAAGGAGAGGGCGTTGCTGTCTTTGTCACATTCGCTGATCTTTCTCAAACAGTGGTGGGCGGAAGGCTGGAAACCCAAAACACAAACAGACGTTTGAGCAGGAAGCTAAGCAACTAGTCTTACTGCCCGTCCTTGAATCTCTCCTGATAAAAGAAGTGTGAGGCTGATAAACGAGAGACTCTGGCACTGGCAGATAATCAGCAGGCCCCGTTCTCAGCCACAAGGCTCACTGTCAGTTTTTTTTTTTTCATTCAGTCGACATAAATCAGGGTGGCGTCTTTTAGTCTTGAGCGTGAGAAGCCACGGTTTGACAGAATCCACAGACGACTCGTCATAAGTGTTGCTTTGTGACATACAAGCCTCTCAAATTCTTCGAATGAGGAGCTTTTCATGACTGACTGACAATACTTTGGATGAAAAGTGATATTACATTTACTGTGAGAATGCAACTGTGGGAAAAAAAAAGAAGTAATAAATAAAAAAGAATACTATAGCAAAGTGTTTATCCACTGCTATAGTTTTCTGATGTGCCCCACACTGTGTAACCTCAATTATACTCTCAAGCTGGACCGTTGAGTATTCAGTACTTAATCCAACAATTATTTATTTTAGAAAAGCCCAGGAGTTAGAACGATTCGGCTCTCTGGGAAGCGAAAGAAATAAAGAAAGGAGCTTTTTGGGCAATTGTGAGTCTGGCCCGGATCCCGTCCTACGTCTCTCTCTCCTCCAGGTCGCCAGAGAGTTGGACTGAAGCTGAGCATTAAGATTCTCGCATCCGCTGAACATACTGCCCACCACGGGGAGGCGGAGGACACGGGAGCTCTGCAAGCTGTTCGCTCACTACTAAAAACAGTCCGCTCTCTAAATAAGACTGAATGAAACGGACAAACTGTCATCTGTCAGTGGAAAGCAGAACGTGATGCTAAAGCTCCCCACTGAGTTTCAGGGAGCACAGAATCATTCAAAAACACTATAATTTCATTGACGAAATAAAAGCACATTCATAGGGATACTCCAGATATCAAGGAGACGTCAGCACTCAACCATCAGGGATTGTAGCTGACTGTACAAGTATTTTAGTGTTTCTCATACAGACTGAAGTAAATCTGTACATGTGATCAGCTGCAGAACCATTCGTGTCATTTATGTTCTTCTCTGCTACTGCGGTTACTGATAAGTCAAGGCTGATGCACCAACAGAACAAAACTGAGTGCAGCGCCACAGAAGGCTACTTACAGATTTGGTTGTTCTCAGTTTGTAATTTAATAAATGCATATCTATTTACCATACTGTATGCCTGGACCAAGGTTTCATTTCCATATACACAACCATTCAAAAGGTTGAGGTCACCCAGACAATTTCATGTTTTCCATGAAAACTCCTACTTTTATTCGTGTACTAACATAATTGCACAAGGGTTTTCTAATCATCAATGAGCCTTTCAACACCATTAGCTAACACAATGTAGCATTAGAACACAGGAGTGATGGTTGCTGGAAATGTTCCTCTGTATCCCTATGTAGTTATTCCATTAAAAATCAGCCATTTCCTGCTAGAATAGCCATTTACCGTTGACCATTATCAACCATTTTTATTTCTTTTGGATGTATTTTAGTGCTGTTTTATTGTATATTTTACAGGCTGCACAGTGGCATGGTGGTTAGCACTTTCGCCTTGCAGCTAGAAGATCGTTGTTTCACGGGGTCTTTCTTCGTAGAGTTGGCATGTTCTCCCTGTACATGCGTGGGTTTCCTCCGGGTACTCCGGTTTCCTCCCACGGTCCAAAAATGTGCTGAGGTTGATTGATTATTCTAAATTTGCCCAAAGGTGTGAGTGTGATTGATTGTTCTGTTTAAAGTTACTGTATTGTTTTTAACTTAATCTCTTGTTTTTCACCGTGAAACACTTTGGTCACCCTTTGGGCTGTTGTAAAGGGCTATAGAAATAAACTTTGATTGATTGATTGATTGATTGATTGATTTACCACATTAACAATGTCTAGAATGTATTTCTGATTCATTTGATTTTATCTACATTGAAAAAAGCTGCTTTTAAAACATTTCTAAGTGACTCCAATTAGTTAAAGTTGCTCGAACGGAGTTAAAGTTGGTCTGCACTGGTCAAGGTTGCTCCATATTAATTCATGTTGCTCTGTATTTTATAGATTTTATTATGTAGATATTCAATTACAAATCAGCCGTTTCCAGCTAGAATAGTCATTTACCACATTAACAAGGTCTACACTTGATTTCTGATTAATTTAATGTTATCCTCATTGAAAAAAATGTTTTTTTCAAAATTAAGCACACTTCTAAGTGACTCTAAACTTTTGAACGGTAGTGTGTGTTGTTTTTTTGTTTGATAAATGAACTGAATCTATACCATCTTACTGAAACTAGAGACACATACAAGGAGTTTTTGATGTTTCCCAACATTACAAACTGTGTGTCTTTGCCTGTTATGTGGGTCAAAGACGGGGAGCTGCATGTGTTTCTCTGCACAGAGGTGACAGCATTTCACATGTTATCTTCTGCAGCGTACAACCAGTTTATGGAGCACAGCATCCGCCTCTCGACCCCCGATTGCGACGCACGTAAGTGCTAAGTACCAGCTGGACTGCATGGACGCATTTTATTTGTCGCTGCCATTTTTAAACAGCTGCTCCTTGCTTCGAGCACTGAACATGTGTTAAATGCATGCACCAGTGCTGTACAAGTGTGACCAAAAATTTTCAGTATGTTGTGTCAGAACTGCATTTTTTTGTTTGTTTGTTTTGCTGTTGCTGCTGTTGTTGTTTCTTTGATATTGATGTTATCTCCTAAAGTTCTGTGTATGTTATCACTCTGAACCCCAGAACTCACTGGCAAGTTTGAAAAGCATGTTGTCTTTAAAAAATAACCCAAATCTAACCATTCACCAGCGCTAGAAATTCTAAACGTAGAAAGAATCGTCAACCATTCAACCATCCGACAGCTTCTCAACTGCTAATCTGTGACGTGCTGTTTTGTTGAAAAACTGAACCAAATCTAAGCCTGAAATTGTGAAATTCAATGAAAATCACTTCAAGCCATGTCTCATTTAAAACTCTCCTAAAAATACAACCTTTACAACAGGTTCTGTTAACAAAATGAAGGACTGTGAAGTTATTATTGACTCAACCAAGACCAACGGTCACTTGACAGAAATTCAGGAACTAAACAAGCCTGGAAGCAAATTCAATCACCATTTTACCTTTTTTTTCTTCCAGTGTTGGTAGCACCTCTGGGCACTGTGAAAAAAGTTGTACATGTTGATTCCAGGTTTTTCCATTTTTGTGATATAGTTTTTGTTTATGGTTTGTGACAGTACAGCTGGTCACGACTTGTTCCTGTGCAGCTTTTCAAACCCTAAAGATTTGTATCTTTATCTGTATATTTACTGGAAAGCTATGACAAGCTGTAGACACAGTAGGTAGATAACTTGTCTTTAATACATATCTGTTTTCCGGTTTATATTGCATTTTATTACTGCAAAAGGGCATTGAGTTCTGTCTACTTCTAGTCATGGTTGTTCTTTTCCCCAAGCGGTGCAGGACTTTATATTGCTGTTAAAGATGAGCCCACAGTGAGTAACAATGTGACAGAAGCTATAAAAAAGACACATAAAACCTGCTTGGGGTTCAGAGGGTTAGGTCCCAGTGCTGTGAGAAGTGAGATCATTCAGTTGTTGCATTTTCTTTTAATCCCCTTTTGCAGGTATCCCAAAGACACGAAGCCCAAGTTCAACAACCTGAAGTCTAAAAAGGCGTCTAGCTTCCACGAGTTTGCTCGCAGCACCAACGACGCCTGGGACATCGACGATGAGGAGGATGAGGACTTCCTCAGGAATCCCTCCCCGACTCCATTGGGCCTGCACTCGTCCACACAGAACCAGGTAGCTGCAAGACATCATTCATATCACTGAGCAGTTATCAGCTTTGAGCTGAAATAAAAGGAGATGTTCTCATGTATTTTTTTTGTCCACTCAGCAGCAGCAGCAGCAGCAGAACGAGGCAGGACACACAGAATCTGCAGTATCACACAAACCTTCATCACCCGTGACACAAGCCGGAAACCTCCAAAATGTGCAGGAGGAGGAGGATGCAGAGTGTGAGCATGTCAACGGGAAGGTTATCAAATCCAGCAGTGACGCGTACCTCAGCACGTCCTCAGGTATGTGGTGGATATGCTGCAGTCGTTGGTTCTGCTTTAAGAGCTACTGAGCAGCTTATCGGCTGATTCATAGTGAAGCTAATTACAGACTTTGTCAGGAGAGACTTCACACTGCAGTCGGGGCTGCTGGGATTACATCAGGCCTTTAGCACGTGCTTGTCAGGACACGTTACTCTACTGAAAATGTTATCCTAAATGCTCTCGTGGGTTTTTAGTGATACTGACAACATCGTAGTTGTGTGTGGAAATGATCGACGTCACCGCAGTTAAGGCCTTAAAGCGGTGGAATTAAAACTTACTCCTCCATAACATCTCTGTTTGATTCTGCATTTCACAACAGGCACTGAGCACTTGAAAGATCATTTTATTGATGACTATTTTGCATAATTTTAAAAACTTTATGGAAAATTCATCACTTTGTTTGGGTTTTTTGTTTTTTGTGGGGTTTTTTTAGGTTTTTTTTTATTGGGTTTTTCTTTCTTTTTTGTGGGGTTTTTGTTTAGATTTTTTTTCTTGTTGTGTTTTGGGTTTTTGTTAGTTTTTTGTTGTTTTTTTGTTTTGTTTTTGCATTCCTTTTTCAAAAGAACTCACTCCTTTTTTGTTTAGATTTTTTTGTTGTTTTTTGGGTTTTTTTGTTTTGTTTGGTTGATTTATAATTTTTGGGGTTTTTTGTTTAGATTTTTGGGGGGTTTTGAAGTTTTTGTTTAGATTTTTTTGCTTGTTTTTTGAAGTTTTTGTTTAGATTTTTTTGCTTGTTTTTTGAAGTTTTTGTTTAGATTTTTTTGCTTATTTTTTGGGGGCGGAGGGATTTGTTTTTGCATTTCATTTTCAAAAATGCTCGCTCTGTTTTTTTGTTTTCTTGCTTTTTGGGGGGGGGGTTTGATTGCTTTGTATTGTTTTTTTGGTTTGCTTTTTTTGTTCATTTTTGTTTTTATTTTTTTGTGTGTTCGTCACACCAAACACCCATTTTTATGCGCAGTCTGGACACTTTCTTCACTCTCAGATACCAAATTTCCCAGAAAAACCTTATAAGAACACGGCTTTCTTAGTTAAAACCCAAAGGCTTAGTGTCTGCTATCGACTGTAAGGTAGCAGCTGTAAGACTTGCCCCATCTCTGCAGAATTAAAACAGCCTGTGAGCAGAATTTAAACCTTACACTGTCGGACAATGTGTGGAATTCAGTCTTCAGTCTGGTTGGTTTATCTCCAAACTATCTTGTATTTATCCAAATGTAATCCCAGCAGATATCTTCTCCACATATTGGATGAAAAACAATGCATGAGCTGGAAGAACATCAGCGATAATTTCTTTTACACTGCAAAAATATACGTGGCTGCAGGTTTGAATAGTCCTCAGTGAATGTTTTCTCAGATCTTCGGTTTGGGTTTCTGGCTGTTCATACCTGTCTTGTGAATAGTCATGATGTTCATCAATCACCTGGATCTTTTATTCAGAAGTCACCTGGCTGCTGAATATTCAGCCTGTTGATAATTCACCCACACAATGTCAGGACAGAGTCAGACCAAATTAAACCAAATCAAACCGGCTCTTTTATTATAATAATACTACTGAGGAATACTGAGAAACACTGGGAATAGTGGAGCCTACTCATATGTATACACTGTATATTTCACTGTTTTATATTAGATTTTTGTTTTATTCTCTTTTACCCTTAATTTACCTATATATGGATTTATTTTATTTTTAATAAATTCAATAAATGTTATTTATTCATTTATTTATTCATTAAGTTACCTTATTATTATTATTTACTAATACATTATTTTTTTCATTTATTTATTCATTATTATTATTAATATTAAGAATAAGAACAGCAATTATAATATTACTATTAGTATTCTTGTTCTGTGACTTTACACTCTATTTTCTTTTATTCCGCTTGTTCTTTTCTTTTGGATTGGATATGACGTGTTTTTTGCATTTATTATTTTATCTGGTGTTGTTGTATTGATTTATTTTGTAAATCTTATAAATGTTACTATTTTTATTTATCTCTGGGAATTTTTGGCAAATATATTTCATCTGGTATGATAAGAATCAGCAACATGGCAAGTCTTAGGTTAAAGGTTTTATTATCTATTAAAAGTTAAATTAAACATTTCAATTGGAGACATTATTAAAAACGATCATGCGATGTGCACCTTTTTGGCCTGACTGTGAAGTCGTAGTTTTTCCTGCTACATCATTGAATTTTCTAATTTTTTTTCCTCCTCTGCAGTTCGCTCCACGTTGCAGAAGCAGCAGTCTCTCCCGGTTCGTCCCATCATCCCACTGGTGGCTCGTATCTCGGACCAGAACGCTTCCGGAGCTCCACCCATGACGGTGCGCGAGAAAAGCCGGCTGGACAAATTCAGGCAGCTGCTGGCGAGTCCCAACACTGACCTCGGTACGGCAGAATATTAAACCACACAAACACACATTTTGTTTCATTATTTACTTCTTTTGCAATTAATAAAAACAAACAAGATATGATAAGATAAAACTTTATTAAACCCAAAAGAAATTAATAATGCCAGATATTGCTGGAAAAAAAACAAATGGCGTAACATAAGAAATGCAGTATGTAAAAGTAAAAAGCGGTAAGATAGTGGAGTAGATTATTGAAATCAAATAAGTGAGCTAAACTGAGGCTAGAATAGAAGAGTAAAAGTAATACTGGCAATTATAAGGTGGTAATAAGAAATAATACACATGATAATGAAAAATTTAAATATCATATTGCACCTGAAAAATGAAATGAAAATGAAATATTTCTCAAAAGAGGATGTTAGAAAAAGCTGAATATTTTCTATCAGGTATTAAAGAAAATTAAAATGAAAAATATTCCTAGTTCATTAAATGCGAAGTGAAATATTTCAAGCCTTTATTTATTTTAATTTTGATGCTTATGGCTTATATCCCATTATAATTACAAATGGTATATCTCAAATTATTAGAATACTTTCTTATCTCAATCACAGAATTTACAACACAGAAATGTCCAGCTTCTGAAAAGAATGAAAGGTAAACCTAATAAGTAACTGGTTTTTCTAATTTTGAGATGCACCTGTTTATACTAAGGCACTATGAGAACATAGAGTCAAATGGAGTTTATTGTTAGACTTGATTACAAACATTTTCTGAAGTCAGAGCTCCCAAATGAAGTGTCTCCAATCGAAATAAAATATCAACTTGGAGAACTGTTATTGCAAAACTTTAAAGATCACAGAACTATTTGTGCATCTGTTCCATGAAACAGGCTTTCAATCAGACACTCACACTGTTTTAAGTTGCAAAAATGTATTTATTTGTAAAAACTTCAGTCTTGTCAAGATTTTAATGAAGCAGTAGTAGAGTTTTCAGTTACTAGGAAACCATAAATAAGTTACACTTTTAGTTATTTGGGCAGTTTGACAAGTTTATCAGTGCATTTTTATGTGTAATGCAACACTTCATGTTCAGTTTCGTGTGTAAATGAAGCTGTGAGAAACATTAGCATCGCAGTGACCTACGTGTGAATGACAGAATGGCGTCCTTTGAACAGATTGATGAAGCAGCGATGTTGCGTATCTCTGCTATGTCTGCTCAGGGCTTCACAGTGTTATATGATACAGAGTGTCGCTGACGCCTCAGTCTGGGCTGCAGCCAGCTGATATGTCTGTCTCTGTGTCTGTACAGGGCAGAAACAGTGTTGACTTTGGGTGTTTGTATCTGTGTTTTTACAGAAGAACTCCGGAAACACAGCTGGTCAGGGATACCGAGAGAAGTCCGGCCGATCACGTGGAGGCTTCTATCTGTAAGGCTTTGCACTCGTTCTTCCCTTTATTGTGGCTCTTTTTACACAGCGTTCTGTCTCTGTAATCTCAGCTGCATTTTTAGCCTCTGCACAGCTACATTCTACAATTCTACAGTTTCACTTTATCCAAAGTGATGTACGTCTTAGAGTAGATTCAGTGCAAACAAGGATGTAGTCAGGAGAAAACCTGGATAAGAGCCATAAAACAAGTTCAGTGTGATCATATTTAGATAGTATTTTTTTATTGCTTTTTTTGTTTAGTTTTTCTTCTTGTTTTTTTTGTGACTTTTTTGTTTAGATTGTTTTTGTTTTTTTTGTGGAGTTTTTTATTAGATTTTTTTGTATTTTGTTTGTTTTTTTTTCTTGTATTTGTTTTTGGTTGTTTTTTGTTGCTTTTTTGTTTGTTTTGGTTTAGTTTTTGTTTTGATTTTTTTTGCTTGTTTTGTTTTGATTTTTTGTTGTTTTTGGTTTTTGCATTACTTTTTCGAAACTTTTTCACTGTCTTTTTGTTTTGATTTTTTTTCTTTGTTTTGACTTTTTTGTATAGATTATTTTTTGGTTGTTTTTTGTTTTGTTTGTTTTTTTTTGTTGGATTTTTTGTTAGATTTTTTTTTGCTTTTTTATTTTTTTTTTATCTGTTTGTTTTTTCCCTTATTTGTTTTGTTTTATTTTTTGGTTGGGTTTTTTGGGGGGGTTTTGGTTTAGATTTTTTTTTTTTTGCTTTTTTTTCTTAGTTTTTTCATTGTTGGTTTATTTTTGTTTTGTTGTTCCATTCCTTTTTGAAAACACTCAGTCTCTTTTTTGTTTTGTTTTTTTTGTTTTTTTGGTTTTTTTTGGCTTTGTCTCATTTTGTTGTTGGTTTTTTGTTATTGTTTTTGTTTTTTTTGGGTTGGTTGGTTGTTTTTTTGGTTTTTTTTGTTTTGATTTTTTTGCATTCCTTTTTCAAAAACACTCGCATAATATCAAAAGCCTCATCTTCACAGCCAACCTTATCTCTTCTAGTTTTTCTTATCTCAAACGGCCAGTCCTCTGAAAATGTGATCTAAAAATAAGGAGTCCTTCTTCTGTGTTTCCACTCCTCCAGGGCTACCTGCCGGCCAACAAAGAGCGCAGAGAGCTGGTGTTAAAAAGAAAGCGAGACGAGTATTTCGGGTTCATAGAGCAGTATTACCACTCCAGAACAGATGAGCACTATAAAGACACGTACAGACAGGTACAAAAAACCCACAGGAAACACACAATCCAGTTATCTGCTCTAATTATCACTGCAGTAACATCTGTGTCATATTTGTTCTTGTTAGATTCACATCGACATTCCAAGAACCAACCCTCTGATTCCCTTGTTCCAGCAGCCGGCAGTACAAGAGGTAAGATTTGAACTACTGGAGCATGTGGGTAATTTTCTTTGAGGTTGCAGCACTAACTTTGTTGCATTTTTTAGTTTGTTTTGGCTCATCTGTTGTATTAAAAATGAAGCAGGAGTCTGCATCAGAGATTGTCCTGCTGCCTTTAGCTCAGTGAAGGCATCATGGAGCTGATTTAGTTCTAACCAGGTGATCACAAAGATCATCAGAGCCTGTTAAACCTGACTTCTGACCACTGAACTCACTGCAAAAACAATAGATTTAATTCCTGCAGAACTTATAGCAAACAGAGGCATTATAGTTTATCATACAGACCAGTGAGCGGTGATCATACGGCTGCAAATCATTCATGCAAATCAATTTTTGAAACATTGTAAACTGTATTTTTTCTTTACTGAGGCCTTTCCAGCTCCATTTTTACAACAGAAAAAGCCTGGCTGCAGAAAAAAAACCTAAATATTCAGTATCCACTGTGGAATTTAAGTGCTAATCTGGTGTTTTTATTGCTCACACTGGACTATTGAACATGATGAAAAGGACTCTGTCATGTTTAAAATGCCCTTTGGGTCATTCCAGCTCAAATCATCAAGTTACTAAACATTTCTGCTTCACCTCCTTGGTATGCTTGATAGTTTCATAGCATAAAAAAATGAATATATGTAGCTTTACCTTGGCATATCAAATATTTTGCAAGATAAGATTATGTTTTCGATGCACTTTCAGCAGTTGAAATTTGAGGCCGTTTGAACAATATCTCAGGAATTAATTAAGATAGAAGCCTGAAAGCGAGAGTGGGAGCCTGAAATTTTCAGTTATTTCTCATCATGTCATTAATTCATGTTATTGCAATATTGGACAAGTAGATCAAATAGTTATGGGTGAGTTTGAATCTGTAAAAAAAAAATTTGGAAGTTGTCATGAAAAGTCCCATCATAGAGCTCACATTGACTAAAAAGCTGATAATACAGAAGACAACTACTGGTGTAGCTTTATGTCACAATAATACAAAACATATAGAATACTTAATAATATGAAAGTTACTTTTGCTGAATTTTCATAACTGACTGAGCAGGAATGATAAGTTGTAACACTAAAAACAAAAACATTGCAGAGAGACAAAATCTGCAGTTTTCTGTGTAGTATAATAATAATCAATAATAGCTCAATAATTTTATTTATATAGCACCCTTAAGAACAGAATTCACAAGTTGCTTTGACAGTTAAAACATACAACACAGACAATGAAGCAAGACATAAGGAGACAAGTCAGAGCAGTCAATTAAACAAATGGTAAAAATAATAAGTTAAATGAATAGTTACATAGATTAGCATCAAAGAAGGAAATTAGGCAGTTTAAAAATGAAAGAATGAGATGGAGGATTAAAAGTCAGAAATTAAAAATAAAAAATTTAGAGAGTTAAAGACGACACCAAAGAGCCAGGCAAAAAGAAAAAGCAGAACTTGAATTTATCTGATTATTAATTTTACAAACAAGTAACTGACTGGCTGTGGATAGCACAGTGTTTTACTGTTTCATATTCAGCAGTCACTGAGGAAGAAGTTGCATCAGATTACTTCACTATGGAGGAACTTTGCAGTTAAAACGGAACTCGACAAAATACAGCTTGTTCCTCAAACATTGTGATTCTGGTTTTAAAACCTCAAAGACTTGTGTCCAGATTGACTGGAAACCTGTGACAAGATTTCATCACAGTATATGGATAATTAGTCTTTATCACTGCTTCTTTTTTTCATGATTTATGCATTAAAGCTGTGTCATACTGCACATAAGACATATTTGAATTCTCTCGACTTCTAGTTATAGATGTGCTGTTGCCATAGAGGTGCAGGAGTTTATATTTCAGTGAAAAATTAGCCCACAGTGAGTAAAAATGTGCCGAGATCACATTGGGTTTGGGGTTCAATATGTTGCAAGATTCATTTCATTTTCCTTCTCTGCTGCCACACATTCCAGGTGTATTACAGTAAAGGTGACGTAATTAACACTTACTTTGAACTCTTCGCCACCACAACAAACTCAAACTGGTGTGCACACGTAGTAATGAAACACTTTTTCGTTTTTTTGCGACTTTTTTGTTTAGATTTTTTTGTTCGTTTGGTTGGTTGGTTTTGATCGAAGGGTCGGTGGTTTGATTCCCTCTCTGTCCTAGTCATGTGCTGTTGTGTCCTTGGGCAAGACCCTTTACCCACCTGGCCTCCAGTGCTGCCACTCACACTGGAGTATGAATGTGTGTGAATGTTGGTGGTGGTCAGAGGTGTGGATTGTCAGCCACGCTTCCATCAGTCTGCCCCAGGCAGCTGTGGCTACAAATGTAGTTTACCACCACCAGAGTGAGAATGTGTGAGTGAATGAATAATGGATTTATTGTGAAGCGCTTTGAGTGCCTTGAAAAGCGCATTATAAATCTAATCCATTATTATTATTATTATTGGCTTTTTGGGGTTTTTGTGTTAGTTTTTTTGTTGCTTTTTTGTTTGTTTGTTTGTTTATTTTCTTTAATTTATTTTTGGCTTTTTTTGTTTTGTTTTTTTCTTGTATTCCTTTTGTAAAAACACCCACTCCATTTTGGTTAAGTTTTTTTTAATTTTTTTTTGCTTTTTGTTTTTTTGTTGTGTTTAGTTTAGTTTTTAGTTTAGATTGTTTGTTTTTGTTAGTTTATTTGTTGTTTTTTGTGGGGGGCATTGGGTTTTTTTGCTTTTTTGTTTGATTTTTTTTCTTGTATTTGTTTTGGGTTTTTTGGGTTGATTTTTTTTAGTTTTTGTGGCTTTTTTGTTTTTATATTTTTGCTGTTTTTGTGTTTTGTTTATTGTTAGTATTTTTCTTGTATTTTTTTTGTTTTGTTTTGTGGTTTTTATTTGGTTGGATTTTTTGTTTTTTGTAGGGGTTTTGTTTTGAATTTTTGGCTTGTTTTGTTTTGGGGTTTTTTTGGGGGGGTTTTGTGACAAGATTTCATCACGGTAGATAGATAAGTAGTCTTTATTACTTCTTTTTTTTATGATTCATGCAATTAAACTGTCATACTGCACATAAGACATATTTGAATTCTCTCTACTTCTAGCTATAGATGTGCTGTTGCCATAGAGGTGCAGGAGTTTATATTTCAGTGAAAAATTAGCCCACAGTGAGTACAAATCTTCCAAAAACACATGGGGATTGGGGTTCAATATGTTGCAAGATTCATTTCATTTTCCTTCTCTACTGCCACACATTCCAGGTGTATTACAGTAAAGGTGACAGAATTAGCACTTATTTTGAAATCCTCACCACAACAACAAACTCAAACTGCTGTGCACACGTAGTAATGAAACACGCTGAAAACCAGGGGAACTTACGGTGTCTGTATTCTTAGAATTGTGGTTTTGATTTTGTGTTTTGCTTGTTAAAGATAGGAATCTATGTACTTGCATCTTCGTTGTAAAATATTCAACAATCCGCTGCTTTGTTGCCGTCTTTCTCTCTTCAGGTGTTTGAGCGGATTCTCTTTATCTGGGCCATCCGTCACCCAGCTAGCGGTTACGTCCAGGGAATCAATGATCTGGTCACACCGTTTTTTGTCGTCTTCCTGTCCGAGTTTGTCAGTAAGTTGCCTGTGTGTTTGTTGAAAATGTCGTTGCAAGGCCTTAAACATGTCTTTAACCAGCCCCAGTTAAGCTCTTCATCCAGAAGTGTTGATGGAATGTATTTGTCATTCCAGCGGAGGATGTGGAGAACTTCGAGGTGGCAGCGCTGCCTCTGGACACCCAGAGAAACATCGAAGCCGACAGCTTCTGGTGCATGAGCAAGCTGCTGGACGGAATTCAGGTCTGACCTCATGTGCACATCTCAAGTTAACATTCATTACTACGCCACGGAAAATGGCGGAGTTATGTGATGATCGGTGGTGGTTTGTCCATCTGTGCAACATTGCTCAAAAACAGACCAAGTGATTAAATTTTGGCAGTGGTGCGGCTTTCAGTCTGGATCCACAGATTTGTTAAAGATTTCTGTATCATTGCTAGATAGCGGCACTGCGTCATTGTAACTATGACAACAAGTGAACACTACATCAGCTGCCTGCTGACAGTCACGACTGTGATCCTGCAACAAATGGACCACTGCGGACTTATCAGGACTTATCCGTCGGAAATCATACAACGACTGAGCAGCCTTGGCGGAGTACTGCACTCTCTGAGTGCTTTTCTTCTTGTATATGCAGTCAGTGTGTGCAGTGCGAACAGTCTGCAGTTAATTTTCTTGTCTAAGTTAGGAAATGAGAAATTTACAGTCTGGACTGTCACAAATTTTAGATTGCAGACCATCACAGGCTTTGGTTTAATGATGAGCTTTTTACCTAGACTTGTGCTTAGACTGACTTTATAAATCCCCAGAGTGAAATTCAGTTATTAGAGCAGCACGGATATTTAACAATGGGGTAAACAATAAGACAACACAGAATATTAGGGTAGGGTATAAAGTGAAGGTAAAAAATAAAATAAGACAAGATGATCACATGATTGTGATCCTACTACAAATCCACCACTGAGGACTTATCAGGACTTATCTGTCAGAAATGATACAACAACTGATTAAATTGTGGGGGTGTTTCTGAGTCCCATCAATTTCCACCACCCGCTACATATTTAGGTCACGTGATTCAGTACCTGTACATAACGTACACATGCATAACACACACCTGTGCTCAGCACAAGTTGTTGTGTTTGTGGGTACATCTATATTAAATGGTCACATTCTATGGTGCCATGATTTCTGATCATCAGTAACTAATAAACGAACACTGCATTTCTTTTAAAGTTTTGAGTTAGTTTTTTTTGGCCTTATTAGATAGGTTAGTGGAGAAGCAGACAGGAAAGTAGGGAGAAGAATGGGACGACGACCTGCAGTAAAAAGCTGTGAGCTGGAATTGAACCCAGGCTTCTGCATCGGGGACTATAGCCTCCGTTTATGGGTCGCATGCTTAACCAGTTGAGCTAACCCAACAAATGCTGCATTTCTGACAATGCCATATGGAGGAATGAACAGCCTTGGCGGAGTACTGCGCTCTCTGAGTGCTTTTCTGGTTTAAAACTGTAATTGTTCCAGTTTACTGAGTTGTATCTCGTTTCAGGACAACTACACCTTTGCTCAGCCTGGAATTCAGAACAAAGTGAAAGCTTTAGAGGAGCTGGTCAGCAGGATAGATGGTGAGTTTGTTCATGCATGTGGATGGAGAGACAAGCTAACAGCAGGAAATTTGCAGTTTTAACATGTCTTTTTATGTGTTGTTTGTGTACAGAGGACATTCACAATCATTTCAAGAGGTATGAAGTGGAGTACCTGCAGTTTGCCTTCCGGTGGATGAACAATCTTCTGATGAGGGAGCTGCCGCTTCGTTGCACTATTCGTCTCTGGGACACCTACCAGGTAGATCAGAGTGTCCACCATCATCTGTTTTGTAGTCAGTATAGACTGAAGTATCTCTTGTCTTGTTCATCTCTTATTCATTAGTAAAATGAAGTCATAGTAAGTCAGTGCAGCAGTGCAGTGAAAATGGAGGCAAAGCTGTACATTCACCAGTCCATCTACGTTCCAGGAGTCTGATTAGGATGACTCTTTGGAGCCCTACTTTGGAGGTTTTCCAGGTTTGTCCACCTTTGAGGCAACCCCAGAATCAAGTCAAGATTTTTTATTTTTTTTTTGCTATTTGTGCACAAACAGGGACACTGGACACATAGGAATTCTTGAGCAAGGCTCTCTGGGAGTTGAGTACAAAATAAAATAAACATCAGTCAAAATAGGAAATACAAAAATGTCCAAAACAAAACACACTATAAGAACCATAAAAGACAAAATACAAAAATCTGTTAAATATATCTGAATGCTAAAATCAGAACTCTTGGGATGGATTACTCATCTGACCTGGGAACACCTCAGGATCCCTCAGAAGGAGCTCAAAGACATTGTTGGCGAGAGATGTCTGGAAAGTAAAAAATAACATTTTTGAACATTAAAGCAGGGTAAAGAATTGTAAAAAATACCACTGGAAAAGTTTGCATGAGCAGAATATCAGCTCTTTAAGATAATCTTGTGACCCAGCGCCTGAAAAAAACCTGAAAGGTGGTTTTATATCATCACCCAATAATACTGTAATGCAAAGTCCAGTTGATTGTGCTGATTAATGCTCACTAGCAGTTGAATCAAGAGCAGGTGAGTCAAACATGCTGCCAGCGGGACGACTTTGTAAAGTGTAACAACTACAGAGAAGACATTCACTGCAAATTGTAAATTTGTAAAACTGTAAATTTAAAATATTTTCTAGACCATGACAAGTTGTTTTGACCATAAAGTAAAATACTAGATTGTTCATTGTTCTTTTGTCATATTTTTAGAATATTTTGTCTTGTTTTTGTTGGTTTTTGTCTGACTTTTGTCATTTGTCTCATGTTTTTGTTGTTTTGTTTCTCGCTTTTGTCACTTTTGGTTTCTTTTGTGTCATTTGTGTATTTACTTGTCTCGTTTTTGTCTTTCGTCCATTTTTTTGTCACTTTGTAACTTTTTTGTCTAATTTTTTGTCTTTTTTTTGTTTTGCTTTGCGTCGTTTGTGCCTCATTTTTATTTTTGGTGTTTTTTGTCTTCTTTTGTCTGACTTTTTGTTGTTTTGATCAGAAAGTAAAATATTACATCGTTCAGCTCCAGATGCCTGTGACTAAATGTTTTGTGCCTTTGTAGAAGTTGTAATGTGTAAATGATAAATTACGGCATAATGTTGCTGAAATTGAACTTGTTTTTCTTCGGAAATTGAGGTTGTTCATGATATTTTGTAAAAAGATAATTTCTTAAATGTGAATATTTTCAGAATGTACTTGTTTGCACTAAAACAAAGGGAAAATTTGGAGGTGTGGTTGTTTATCGGTTATTATGATCTGATTTTACTGCTCACTTGAGATCAAATTGGGCTGAATGTGGCCCATGAACTAAAATGAGTTTGACACCAATGACCTAGAGAGTGGTCCAGTGTGACTCCACAGAGTGCACGATATGTTCAATGTATTTGAAGGCAAAGTTTTTTTATTGTCAGTGTGAAGCTACCCAGCGTTTTTCACTGGTCTTTGAAGCAAAAGCTGTAATGATGAGGCTGAAATAGAACAAAACAAGTCGAAATATTCTTATTTAATAATCAACCGTTTGTCAGATTTGAGTTTGGAGGAGACGAATGTCTACCATTTTGCTAGTGAGACAACTTTTCTTCCTCTTTCTCATGCTAAAAACACACAATTCTTCTGTGCAGAGCCTCCCCAAAAGCCAGATCTTTAATTTAGTGTTGCACCCGACTGTGTTTCAAGGATTTCCTCCGTCCTTATATTTGTGAAGGTCACATTCCTCTTTCGCAGTCTGTGATTGTTCTCTAGCTCCCTGCTCCTCCTCCCAGCTGAAAGGGTCGGTGTTATCTGATGGAAGAGTCAGGTCATTTTGTTTGCTTTACCTCCCATCAGAAGTCAACTTGAAGTCAACATTGATTTATAAACATGGATGACAAGACTCGAAAGATAACACAAAAAAAGATGTACAATAAACTGTCTCAGCTTGAAGATGCTCCACATCTGGATATGAAAACTACAGCAAGAAAATGAGGTGTTTCAATAGAAAGTGATTCAAGGTGCAGAGAATCACAAACTGGTTCTACATTCCATAGGATTTGCTGTCAGTGCTGGAATCGACTTTCTTCTCTGCGTTGATTTACACTGCTGTCTTTTCATTGGCTGCGATATTGTTTGGTTTTCCACAGGCTGAAGCTGAGGGATTCTCCCACTTCCACCTGTACGTCTGTGCTGCTTTCCTCATAGAATGGCGCAAAGAAATCCTGTCCATGATCGACTTTCAGGTACCTGCACCTGTGTCGTTATTCACTCTCACCTGAGAAAGAACTCAGTAAATATTTATGGTTTTATGAAAGCAAAAAGATGTGATTATTTTACCATTTGACCCTCTGAACCAGTAAAATACATTAGGATCAAAATGTAGAAAATATAACATATAAAGAAAAAATCAACAAAATATACAAGTGTGATACAGAAATGTGCAAATGACATCAGTAGGTGCAGATGAGTTTACAGATAAAATGAGTGATGTTAGAATGTAAAGTGGTTTCATCAGACGCGTCACACACACTCAAGCATGAATTGTCCACTCTGTCTATGCTGGTGAGTTCTGTACACTCCCTCTTTTTAAAACATGGTGTCAGGCTCTGTAAGTGAATTCCTCTTCCTCTTCAGGGCCTCCTCATGCTACTGCAGAACCTTCCCACGATCCACTGGGGCAACGAGGAAGTGGGTCTCCTCCTGGCTGAAGCTTATAGACTCAAGTACATGTTTGCGGACGCACCGAGCCACTACAAGAGGTAGAGCTGAGGCTCAACGCTGTACGTTTAGACATTTACACTTAGACTGGAAGAAACCACAACGTCGGAGACTGTTGACTTTCTGCTGTGAAAATGAAGTCCAGTGAATGGATTTTGGCTTCGTGGTTCGACCCGTAGAGCTCAGTGATTACGGGACTCTCTGTATTAATGGACTGCTGCAGTATAACTAACCATAGCTGCGCCATCTTGGTTCACTTATGCTGTCTTTAAACGTCCATGCTGTGATACGAAAAGGGATGATGAATGTTTGTGAGATCATCCTTTTAGTGAAATGTGGAATCTACAGATTATATTTTTTGCAGATTTGTTTTAGCAGCTGTCTTACAAGGGAAGAAAAAGTATAAAAATATTAGATAATATAAACCAGGCAACTATAATGCTTTTTTTTCCCTTTAAAAACTAAAGGTAGTCTGACACTGTTTTTGCTGTTATAAATAATATCGGCTTTAGTCCTCTCCTCCTTGTTTGGGATTAAAGAGCTGATGCGTGAGTAGACTTACAGTTTAGTTCAGGCTCGATGAATCTGCACTGTACAATCAACTCCTTAAAGCCCGTAGTTTGAGGTTTAACTGGTGACTGTGGGTTGTATTTAGATCTAAGAGTAGCAAATAGTCGGTACTGTGATTCATTTCAGGTTGTGTTTAATATTGAAGGCGGAGGAACTGATTCCTTCTTTGGCGTTTTTTAAATCACTCCCAAATACAGACGGGTGACAAATTAAAGGAAAAACCAAGATTCAGTGTCTTGACAAGATACAAAACAGCCTCAGTGCTCTTTGGGATTAATTCTTCAAGTCTCTAGAACTCGAAACACCATTCTTTCAAAAGATATTCCCTCATTTGTTGTTTTGATGACGATACAGGTCCAAAATCTTTCATAAATGTTCAGTTGGGTTGAGATTTGTTAAGACTATAACGTAAAATTCACGTAGTTTTCATTATTCAGCGTGCCCTGAAGATGGAGATGATGTCGTTCTAGAACAGACGACGTAAATGTTGATCAGTCTGAACAACTTCCTATTGATTTGCAGCATCTCTTCCCTCTACAGGGAACAAAGCCGACCTTTATTCACTGGAGACATTTCATCTTTAGCAATCAAAAACAACAGTTCTACTAGAAAGTCCCTGAAACTCCCGACACAGATCATAGTAGATACTCCAAAACCATCAGTAATTTTAGATGGAGGATTGTCACTGACAAAAAGACCCTGACGACGAAGAACACTGGAAACAGAAAGGAGACTTTGCCAATAATAAATCTTTTTGCACCATTGCTTTAGATTCTTCAAGTCTCTAGAACTCGAAACACCATTCTTTCAACAGGTATTCCCTCATTTGGTGTTTTGATGACGATGCAGGTCCAAAATCTTCCATAAATGTTCAGTTGGGTTGAGATTTGTTCAGACTATAGTATAAAATTTGCATCATTTTCATTATTCAGCGTGCCCTGAAGATGGAGACGATGTCATTTTAGAAGAGACGACCTAAATGTTGATCAATCTGAACAACTTCGTATCGATGTGCAGCGACTCTTCCCTCTAAAGGGGACACCACTGACATTTATTCACTGGAGACATTTCATCTTTAGCAATCAAAAACAACAGCTGGGTTCTACCAGAAAGTCCCTGAAACTCCCAAAACAGACTACAGTAGTAGATACTCCATCATCTAAAGAAAAACCATCTATCACCATAGATGGAGGATTGTAACTGGTAGAAAGACTCTAAGGGGGAAGAACACTGGAACCAGAAAGGAGACTTTGCCAATAATATCAAATCTTTTTGCACAGTTGCTTCAGATCTTTTGTCAATAAACGAGATCTTGATAAAGTCTCTTCTCTTAGTAATTTTGGACCCAAACCTTGCCAACAAAATGCTCCCTACAGCACAAACAGAACCCCTTAATGTTGAGGTAAACCTCCACTGAACCTTCACAGGCTTAATCGATGTCGCCTCCTACAATTTTTGAGTTCATGAGGCTTTGAAATGGTACAAAATGTGCATCAACATTTTAAAAAAGGTATACTTGGACTAAAGACAGAAGAGATGCCAATTGTTGCCGGTCATGAAAGGCAGATAGCCGATATTTGGTACTGATATGTGTTAAATGTAATTTTTTAGTAGCGTGTGATGGCAGAGAACCTGTCATTCATAATTAGGCTTCTTCATAATAACAGGAATATGTAAAATAGAAACAGGAGCGATTAAATTAGGACTCTCTCGACTGAGATCGATCAGTTTGTCTCCTGCTGTTCTTCTCTATTTTCTTAATATTTCACTCTTCTATCACTTTTATTGTCCGCTAAGGTCCAGATCTTGAATTAATTATTGTTTTCCAGCTCTGTTTCAGGTTAATCTGCCTTCTAAGTTTGCCGCTAGCTGTTAGCGTAGCATTATCCGCTTTGAGAGAAGCTAACTTCCCGGTTTGTGTTTCTTGTTCAGACATTTCTGAGACCACAGAGAGAGGAAGCTTAATCAGACCTGAAACAGAGCATTTAATCTATTAGTAATCGGCTAATAAAAATACAGATTCCGATATTTAGGACAATGCAGTTCGTGGTTTGATCAACGTCTCAGTTGATTATCTCCATTTGTGACATTTCAGTATTTAAACGTCTGAGCAAACCACCAAACGTCAGTGAAGTAATCCTGTTAGACTGAAAATACAAACAACTAACAAAAAAAGCGTCCAATAATAAAAAAAAACACAACGGGCAGCTCTTTTCCACATTTTTCCACATTTCACAGAGAATAAGTGCTAATGACTTCATTCCTACCTTCCTGTGCAGCAAAGTTTGTCATTTATTTGGGTTTTTCCCTTTAATTTGTCACCCTGCGTCTCTGTTAACATTTGAATTTTAGACCTCGTAGTCGATGTTGCTTTTAAATTCCACTCGTCAGCTGACCCGGGTCGAATTTAATCCTGTAGCTTGTCTAAATTTTACGATGTTTTAGAGCAGGGGTGTCAAACTTATTTTAGTTCAGCGGCGACATTCAGCCCAATTTGATGGGTAATGACCAGTAAAATCACAGCATAATAACCTATAAATTACCACAACTACAATTTGTATTTGTTTTAGTGCAAAAATTTTCACATTTAAGGAATTAACTTTTTACAAAACATTATGAACAACCTGAAATTTCTTGAGAAAAATAAATTCAATTTTGGCAATATTATGCTTCAGTTCATCATTTACACATTACAACTTACAGATCACAGAGTGTCTACAAAGACACAAAACATTTAGTCACATGTATCTGGAACTGAATGATTTATTAATTTACTTTGTGATCAAAATGACTGAAGTCTGACAAAAATTGACAAAAAACAATGAAAACAAGACCAAATATTAGAAAAACAAAACACAAAATTACAAAAAATGAGACAGAAAGCAACAAAAAAATGGACAAATGATCAAAAAAATACACAAATGACACAAACGAGACAAAAAATAACAAAAGCAAGAAACAAAACGACAAAAAACACAAGCAAGACAAAAAAAACACCACAAAACAACCAGAAAAACAAAACACACAATGACAAAAAAAGACAAAAAACACAAGCGAGACACAAAGGAAACGCAAAATAACAAAAACAAGAAACAAAACGACATTAACATGAGACAAATGACAAAAGTCAGACAAAAAAAGACAACAAAGCAACAAAAACAAGACAAAATATTACAAAAACGAGACACAAAAGAACAATTCAGCAATTTAGTGTTTTACTTCATATTCAAAACAACTTGTCATGGTCTAGAAATTACTTTAAATTTATAGTTTTAAAAATTTACAATTTGCAGTTAATGTCTTCTCTGTAATTTTTACACTTTACTATGTCGTCCCACGGGCCGGATTGGACCCTCTGGTGGGCCGGTTTTGACCTGCGGGCCGCATGTTTGACACCCCTGCTTTAGACGATTGAAACACAGCTGTAGTTCGTTTTGACCTTATTATCATCTAAAAACCGTTTTATTCGACACCTGCAGTCACTGTAATAACCACATAGAATAAAAAGTAGTGGAAAATGAGGGATCGCCTCAGTCAAACAGGATAATTCCTTTAGCAGATGTGTTTAAATGAAGCCTGTTGGAAGTGAACGGTCGCTACATGTTGATGCCTTTTGTTATGAGCATTAACGCTTGTATTTTATGTTTGGTTCATGTTAGTTTGCTGTTGTATCTGTGTTATTATCCGGGTTTATTTTTACTTCAGTGTTGCTGTTTTTCTTTTTCTTTTTTAATATTCTCTCACCTACCTTCATTGCCAGTGATAATTGAAAGCACAGCGTGTGTTTGGAGGATGTGACAATCGTTAGCCTTTTAAAGTTTAATTTTTGGAACTGTTAGATGGAAGTTTTTTCAGTTTTGCTCATGTGTGAAAATGTGACCGTTTTTGAAGGAAATACTTTGGCTGCAGAAAATCTGGGTCTGAACCTGAATTTTGAGCTTCTTAACACCATTATGTTCTGTGGTACTTAAACTGAGTCAGTAAAGTAAGTTATCTTTCATTTAAAAGAGTTTGTGGCTCATTCATGGTCAGCTTTTGATAATCTTGCATTCTTCGGTCTTTAACAGCCACTTCTGAATGTTTTTAGCATCGACTCCTTCATCCAGGTGAGACGTCTGATTGTGTTTTTACCACGACAATGGTATTGATCACTCCATGCTGTTGTTTTTGTTTTTTTTTCATGTAAAGGTTGTGTGTTCTCTGAAATGTTAATAACTAAAGGCTGATTTGTTTCACGAGTGTTTCAACAACATGCCAAAACTTTAACAGGCCAATACAATCTGTTCTGTAGAGAGCTGCAGTAGTCGGCGCCGGCTTCAGCCTTAAACGAAGAATTATTAAATTATTGCAGTACCTGCTGTACATTCACCTTTTTTGGTTTATATTAAACGGATTGTTATTCTTCATTTTGCTGTGTGTGTGTTTCTTCTTTGGGAGGTTTTTAAGTTGTCTCGAGCAGATATTTATCACTGTTTTCATATTTAAAGTGAAAGTGAAATTTTAGGCCCACACAAACAGATAAACTAGTATTTTGATTGCAGCCAAACAAAACAAACACAACTGAGAGCTGTTTTGAAGTGGACACGTGACAGAAGACGAGGCTGAAGTCAGTTTCTCATTGGACAGTCGAGGGAAAAGTTAACCTGCAGCACTGAGGGACTGATTCTACACTTCTGTTTTTCCTCATTTTATGATGTAAAACTGTTAACATTTAAAACTTTTTGATATTTGAGGGAAAAAATTAAACTAAAGCCTCTCTAAAACCCACTTTTATGTTTGATTTGTGAAAATGCACATCAGGGAGATAGCTTTGTACGCATCTGGACCAGATTTAACTAAAGAAAAGTTCTGAAATCTGAATATTTTTTTTCACTTTCACAAATAGAATGAAGGGTTTACAAAGAAGAAATTAACATTTTGCTTATCTTTAGCATCTCAGGGAGAATTTAGTCTAGATTTGACCTATATACACTAAAAAAACAGTTTTTCTTTCAAAAATGAAGTTTGCTCTACATTAATTAAAGTTCCTCTATATTGCTTGAAGTTGCTCTATAGTAGCTAAAGTTTCTCCAATATTAGTTAAAGTTGCTCTAAATTAATTAAAGTTGCTCTATATTAATTAAAGTTGCTCTACATTAGTTGAAGTTGCTCTCTATTATTTAAAATTGCTCTATATTAGTTTAAGTTGCTCTATCATAGCTAAAGTTGCTCTACATTAGTTTAAGCTGCTCTAAATGAGTTAAAATCTCTTTATATTAGTCAAAGTTGCTCTATATTAGTTTAAGTTGCTCTCTATTATTTAAAGTTGTTTTAAATGAGTTAACGTTGCTTTATATTAGTTAAAGTTTCTCTTATTTAAAGTTGCTGTGCATTAGTCAAAGTTGCTCTATATTAGTCAAACTTGCTCTACATTAATTAAAGTTGCTCTATCACTGGTAAAGCTGCTCTATATTAGTTAAAGTTGGTCTAAATGAATTAAAAATTGCTCCATATTAGCTAAAGTTGTTCTGCATTACCATTGAAAAGTTTAGGGTCACTCAGACAATTTCATGTTCTCCATTAAAACTCACACTTTTATCCATGTGCTAACATAATTGCACAAGGGTTTTCTAGTCATCAATTAGCCTTCCAACACCATTAGCTAACACAATGTAGCATTAGAACACAGGAGTGATGGTTGCTGGAAATGGGCTTCGTCCACATGCAAAAAAAAGCTGTGAAATCACTCATATTTTAGTTCATTTTCACAATAGAATAAAGCATTTACTAATCAGAAATTGTGTTTTAAAAAATCTTTAGCTTCTCAGAGACGGTCCAGCTTTGACCCATTTATATAAAGTGGTTTTACAACCTGGGCTAATGTTGTCCAGATGTGAAAAAACAAGCAGTAAAATCGGAAACCCGTTATAATAACCTTTAGCCCCTAGTTTAAATTTACTAATATAGTGATGGATCGGGTCTAATGTGATCCAGAGACATCTGAGAGTATATGGTAGAGGATCTAGTCAGGAGAAAACAACCTGGATAAGTGCCATAAAACAAAACATTTATTCTATTTCATTTTAGTTTGTATTCTCAGAAATGGATTAAGGTAAAGGTAAAAGTGAATTATAATTATTATTATTACTACTATTATTATTATTACTAATATTATTATTATTATGATCGATATTATTATTATTATTATTATTATTATTATTATTATTATTATTATTATGATTGTTAATAATAATAATAATAATAATAATAATAATAATAATAATAATAATAATAATAATAATAATAATAATAATAATAATTTCTAAAATATCTAACACGGTTTTATGTTGTTAAAATGTGTTTTCAAAAAAAAGTGGAGAATCGGTCGCTCGGGGCTGAAGGTTAGGTTTTCCTGTCGAATCGGAAGCTGACTTCAGCGCCGTGTAGCTGCTGACAGTCGGTGGAGTAACCCAGAGGAACTTTCGCTTTAGCAGCCATGCCAGGGCGGTTTGTGGTGGGGATTCAGCGAGCTGTGGACACCGAACACCGTCGGAGTTTAACCGACTGTCAGTACAACAACCCCACCGCTTCTGTATGAGCGCCAAGGTAAGCTAACGCAGCTAACAGAAATGTGCATGTCTGACACGTTAGCGCAGCTAGCAGCGAGCTAACGTTAGCAAACACGGAACCCATGTCACGTTTTCCGACTTCACGGTAAATGGAGCTCTGGCTGCTTTACACACTGCAGGAATATTAGCTGAACGAGTAATAATTGAGGACGTTAGCAAGTTAGAAGCACAAGGTAACAGGAAGACACACTTCCCCTTTTGAACCATCGAAACATGACTTGCTGCTGGCTGCACTTTAACCCTCTGGCTTTGTTCAAAAACACTGTCCATTCTGAATGTTCGTCTGTAAACCGAGTCTGTAAATTTCGAGATTTTTTAAAATCTTTTTTGCTACTTTTACTGCATAAAGTTTTTTACTAACATCAGTTCTTGTCATACATATAAAATATTCATTCCTTTTAATTTTTTAACCCTTCAAATTCCTGTTTGTTTGCACAGTGCACTTGTTGAAAGACAACCTCAAAAATGACCATTATCTATATTCCCAGTGCTGCTGTTTTTTCTTGTTTTATTAATAGCACAGTCTCAGATATGTAGCTGATCAATAGCAACACTGATAATGATGCATTATTATTTTTGAGCAGAGAGAGCAAATTAGATAAAGCTCCCACGTAACGTGTTTGTGTCCAAAAACGGCCACCACCTGTTTGCATTCTCAAAATGCTTTAAAATTTTTATATATATATATATATATATATATATATATATATATATATATATATATATATATATATATATAAATAAAATTCCACTTTCAAGAGCTTGATTTTTCAAATTTGCATCAGTTCTGATCACGAAAACCATAATTTCATTTCAATTTCAGAGTTTTAACCCTTTAAATGCCTTTTAGATCACATAAGCTAATGATCTACAAGGGGAGAAAAGCATAAAATCATGTTTTTTAACCAAATAATACATGCTACCTGATTAATTTTTAATCATAATTGCAACTAAATGTTTGTCAATAATAAACAGTATCAATGATTTTTATGCATCATTATTTTTTTGTGCAGTGGCCAAAAAAAACCCAAAACCACTCTCACTCCCAATAATGTAGCCTGAGTCCCGACATTTTGCAGGCTCATCAATATGTACAATGTACATGTGGTCCTCAATGGTACAACTCTGCATTGATAGAATAATACAAACCAGTTGTATGATGGTCAAAAATATCCAAGGTTTTTTTCTCTTCCAATATTCAACCAACCATAAAACTTTTATTTTTCACCCTGAGAGGCTGATTTTTTTCCCCTGTGATTTACACCAATAGGAGCTTTAAAGTGTAGAGTATAGTGCCAGTCAGAGCCAGGCTTTGTCAGGTTTGTTTGCATTTATGGCCATTATTTGAACAAGCATTGAGCACATCTGATGGTGAAATCGCTCCAATAGTGTCCCAATAGGAGGAGGTCTATTATATTGTTACTGGGCAAAAGAAAACTCATGGTTTTCCATCCCATAGTGCTTCAAATAATTGAGTAGAAAGTAGTGCCATGAGCCTAGTTCACGTCCCAGCCTACTCAGAATCTTTCTGCATGGAGTTTCCATGTTCTCCCTGTGCATGTGTGGGTTTCCTCTGGGTTCTCCTGCTTCCTCCCACAGTCCAGAAACATGCTGAGGTTAACTGGTAACTTTAAATTGTCTGTAAGTGTGAATGTGAGTGTGATTGTTTGTCTCTATATGTGATAGACTGGTGACCTGTCCAGATGTCCTCTACCTTCACCTGAGTCAGCTGAGATAGACTCCAGCCCCCCCGCAACCCTAATGAGGATTAAGTGGTGTAAAGATAATGGATGAATGAATAGTACCATAAGCAGTTTTGTCCAATGAAAATTCATTTTGTGTATCTGATATATAGTGAAATTTGCCTTGATACATCCAGCACATCAGCTCACCTCATCTCATCCAGTGAATTGAGGTGGAATGACCCTTGTTTATGTGTTTGTCTGTGATTTGCAAGTTAGGGACTCAAACTCCTTCTGTCTCCACCAAAGCAGGAGCGAAGCTTGGTGACGGAGGATGGATGGAGTCAGCTGGAGCACCACCAGGTCCCAGGAGTCCTTCATCCGCTCCACGACGCCAACGGCCGACACTCTGTCCAGACTCGCGAGCTTCATTTCACAGGCCGAGGCCAAACATCACACCAGGAACCAGAGGCAGCTAGCGAACCACCTGCCCACGTATGCTTGTAAAGAATGTAGTAAGGGTTTCACCAGTGCAGCAGATCTGTTGCACCACCAGGAACTGAAACACACCTTACCCAAGCCTCACAGGTGCCCCTCCTGTGGGCAGGAGTTCTCCCTGAAGTCGTCCTTACAGCTGCACAAGTGCGATCATGAGTCCAGGCGATGTGAACTCTGTCATGGGGCGTCACGACTCGGTTCTCCGTGTTCTACATGCACGAATCGCGCATCAGATCCTGGCAGGTCGCAGGATAAGTCTGTCCACCGGCAGCCTCACCTCCTGGACAGCAGTCCGTATGCATGTGCTCCATGTGGGAGAGGCTTCAGCCACAAACAGGCCCTGCTGCACCACCAGCAGGCTGGTTGTAGTGAGCTGCCATCGGATGTAGCTGATGCTAGCAGCCTTCCAGATGATTCTCCTCCTGCCTCTGAGGGTGACTCCACTCGCTCTGATTCTCCGGACACACCAGGACCAAGCGGCAGAGCTGTCAATATGTGCCATCCTTGTTCCAGGACCTTCCGCACAGAAGCTGGACTGCAGCACCACAAACTGATCAACCATGCTGAGGAGGAACAAAACACCAAAGCAGACGGCACCGGTGGAGAGGCGAGGAAAGAAAGAAACGCCAAGATAGACAGAGATCCAAATAAAGGTCCTAAATCCCAAAAGAAGCTTCTGACTTGTCGTTCTTGTGACATGGTTTTCAGAAGCACTTCTAAACTGTACATGCACAGAACAGAGAAGCACAGCAGAGAGAAACAGATCAGGAGGGAATCGAGGCCGGTCATCAGTAGACGTAGGAGAGGAGGCACGTATCCATGTCAGATCTGCAGCAAAGTCTTCTTCCATCATTTATCACTGAGGGCACATTACAGACAGCACACAGCCTGGAGCTTCACCGCCATGAAGAACAAACAGTCTGTAAAATGTCCCACCAAAGACTCCAGATTATCAGAAAACACACCAAATAAAGTAGCAGGGAATAAGACAGTTAAGGCTGGACCAGGGAGGCCCAGGAAGGCGTCCAAGGCTGATGAATCACAGATGAGTAGAGAAGTGCCTGAAGTGAAAGAGGAGGAGGAGGAAGTAGAGGAAGAGAAGGAAGTTGAGGAAGAAGAAGAAGAGGAGGAGGAGGAAGAGGATGAGGAGGAGGAAGAGGAGGAGAGAGAGTTTCCATGCCCGTCCTGTGCAGAGGTTTTCTCTCTGCAGTGGCAGCTGAAGGAGCATGTGGAGCTCCACCAGTCCTCGGTGAAGAGGCGACACTGCAGCGTCTGCAAGAGCGACATGAACACCTGCAAATGGCCGAGCTCCAAGAGGCAGCGTCTGTACCACTGTGTTCCCTGCCAGCAGGGCTTCTCAGCTCTGGACTCCTTCCTAGAACACTGTCAGGAGCATCTGAGAGCCAGAGTGGAGGAGGACAGAATCCTGGAGGCCAGCAAAGCCTGAAGTTTCAGTTTGAATGTCATCAGTGGTTGCCTTTTCTGTTTTGTTTTTTTTGTTGTTGTTGTTTTTGTTTTAAAGGGTTCAATGGTTTAGAATGATGAAATCTCTGTGAAATTCTTGTCGAGTTACTGGTCCACTGATTCAGAACATCTTGTTTTATGCATCTGCTGTTGGCTTAATGACAACATATCAAGGGTTTAAGCGAATGGATTGGTAAAGAACCATACTGGAGTGTTTACAATTAATGACATTTCTAGAGAACACCACAGTTCCTGTCAGATTTACAGAGGTTTTCTACATTCTCTGCAGCCGCTTGATTGTTTTACTTCATAGTATTTGAGTGAAATCCATCGCAGTGGCCATCAGAGAGCAGCTTACTTTAAGATACATTTCAGTTTGATTACACCATAAAGATGACATAATGTTGATTAAAGCTGAAATGTGATCGTTTGCTAATGTCTGCAAGTTGATTTGCACACTTGAATAAAATGCACTGACGGCTATAAAAGCCTGAACTATCAGAGAAACCACACCCAGTATGATTCTTTTACAGAGTTTGGCCAATCTGTTGTTAATTTGCTACTACTGGCACGTCGTTATTTCATCCTGACAACAACCTCGTTTCCCACAAGCACCTTGTGAAACAAAGATGATCAGACTTTAAATTAATTTGTCTTAAAGGTGCCTTTTGGGAAACAAGCTACATTATAGCCAAACCACTGTCAAGCATCTTGTTTGCCGCAGTTCATTTTCACACCAGAAATCTGCAGTGCTTCATTTAGTTAAAGTCATACATGTTTTTGGCTGTATTTTACTAATTTTTCTTCCAGTTTTCGCAATAATTCTTCACAGATTGGCAGGAATTCCACAGTTTTTCTTGCTCACTCTTGTGTATTTGACCAGGGTATCTGCAGCACTGTTTGGAGTTGGTCTGACTCACCAGATGTGGACTTCAGGGCTGATATTTCTATTGTGCTTTTAAGTTAGCATTTGAATCATGTAGTTTTCTGTGTTTTGGGTGTTTTTGTTTTTTTTTTTTTTGTGAATTGGCCATTTTAAATGACAACCCCTGTGTGCAAATATTCCACCAGTTCAATCCTTCACTCTTTGGAACAGGCACTGTTGCTGTATCCTGGGCTCAGCACCAAACAATTCTAATTGGTTTAAAGTAATACAAATGAGCATTTTCCCTCGTAATATAAAATGCTAATCAGGTGAAGCCAGACCATTCTCCAGTCCCGACACAGTGCTGTAGAGATGCTTCTCCATACAGTGTTTTCAAGTGGGGTGGTTGTAGTTGTTGCCATAATCGATCAATGAACAAACTTGGCTTTCATGGATTTTTCTACCCAGTATAATGCCTTTTATTTAGGCCTGTCTTTTTGGCTGGTATGAACTCGGGTCATTTACTTGCTATGCAAACAGATGAATCAATAACAGCCGCTCGGTGTGACTGCGACGCTTGATAAATGCGCTTTGATGAGTGAACTAGAATCAACATGAGGTTTTTTGGTTTGTTTTTTAAATTCTAATCAATTTTCAGCTACTGTTTTCAAAGTGCTACTGTGAAAATGTGGATCATGATTTAACAGGTTTTGAAGCTTCCATTTTTCCAGGTCTTTTGTAAATTAGTATATGGCTCTTTGTAGATGACATAATTAAAACTTAACTGTTCTCAAGAGATGTTTTGTTTGCGTTCTTTCTGCCGATGGGATTTAATGAGCATTTTCATGCTGTTAAACTGGGCAGTAGATCTGATCCTGAGCATGTTTCATGTGGAATTCACCATGTGCATCAACATTTCTGAGGCAAATATTGTACATTACTTTTTGATAACTGTCTAGATTCAGATAAATAATGCCAACTCCCTTTTTAGTAGAATATTATTTATTTTACAGGTACATATGATAAGCTTCTTTAAAAAAAAAAAAAAAATCCAACAGTGAGGTAATTTGCAGTGTTACAGTAGAAAAGGGGATCATGCAAATGTGTAGGAAAGATCAGCAGATAAATAAAAACAGGCAGAAAATATACATAAGTACTATAGCTATTGTACAGATTCTTCTGGATGTAGAAAGTAATATTGCACATATCAAGATTAACAAAAATATTCCTTACGTGAGTAGAAATTCAGATTTAAATTAAACTGGTATCGCACAGATTTTATCTGTATTGCACAGATACAGTGCACGATACAGGGTTATTCAAAAAGAATGAACCGATTTCATTACGTAATATTTTAATAAGGAAAAGCAATAGAAAACTCCAGTCAAGTCACAAGTATTCTACTCACAATCATTTTTTATTTCCTTTCTTACAAGTGTTCAATGTGGCCACCACCTGCAGCAGGGCAACATCAATGCGATAAGAGAATTCCTCCGAAACGCGTATCAGCATCACGATCCACTGAGTTGATCGCTGTTATTGATCGCTGGCATTCAATGTCGTTCGATGACCTTAAGCATCAAATAAAAGTTGATTGTGAGTAGAATACTTGTGATTTGGCAGGAGTTTTCTACTGCTTTTCCTTATTAAAGTATTGCGTAATGAAATAGGTTCATTCTTTTTGAATAACCCTGTATGTAGCTAAAATATTTCCATGTATAGTGAAGGTGTCAATAGTAATGTATAAGCCTTTTTTCATATTTCACCTCCCCAATAATCAGAGACTATTTTATCTGCTTGTGCAATATCACCGATTCTGGATTAATACCATGATGAGAAATGAAGTGAAAATTTCAGGCTTTTATCTTGAATAGTTCCTGAAATATTGTTGTTCAATCAGCCTCACATTTCAATGTGTGATTAAAAAAAAAAAAAAAAAAAGTGCTGGAAGTGGGTCCGCAAATAGAAAGTAGTTTCACAGATATTTTTATAAATGTTCATATTTTATGCTGTAAATTTTTCAGGCAAATCATACACGGTCAAGCACAAATTTTATGAATTTTTTTTAGAGTATTTGCTCCCCAGCTGTAACGTCTCATCAGCTGACTGGCTGTACCTCCTCCCGGCCTCGGGGCGGCGCTGTGCGGACGCATGACGGAAGTCCGCTGCTCGACTTCCGGGTCTCCGTCGCACGCTTTCCTTCCGCGGGTTTGTGAAACGAAGAACGAACGCTTTCGGACAATACCGGCAAAATGAGTAAAGCACACCCGCCCGAGCTGAAGAAGTAAGTCTTATGTGTTAATTAAACGTTTAATTCTATTCTGTTTTGTGTTTGAAAGTATCTAAAATGCTACAAACACAGAAACTCTCCTAGGTTGTTTTGTAGTAGCATCAAGCTAACATTAGCTAGCGTCAATGACTGACTTTATGTTTCACCTGGGAGCCTCTGAGACCAAAACTAACGTGGTTTCTCTGTTTCAGGTTCATGGATAAGAAGCTTTCATGTGAGTATGACCAAAAACCCATATTTAAACATATCGAATATTAGAGTAAGATTGAAACCTGAATCTTATCTATTGTTTTAAAGTGTTTATGAGCCTTGAAACATTAGCTCCATCTGCTTTGTTTATTGAGCTTAAAGCAACGTCCAAGGTTTAAATTTAAAAAGCACATTTGCTCAACAGTTTTAAAGTCAACAATCCAACCAGTATCTGTGCTTTAAGCCTCCTATTGTGAACCATTTTAGTTAACACTTGGATATTTCTTAGGCCTATTTCAGACATGAGATGTGTAACATTGGTGGCTTTATTATTATGGGTTATTATTATTATTGGTTCTGTTAGATGCTCAACCTCGTCTCCATGTTGAGGATTATTTATAATTACAAGTGAATATTGAAGTTGTTGTGCTTTGGAGACACATGTTGTTGCTGCAGGTATTTAATGAATTCAGAGAAGAGACTCTTACAAACTGCTGAATGCAACAAACTGAACTTCTGTTCTGCTCCTGTTAATATTTAGTCAAATTCACATTCATTATTCGTGAGTCATTAATCTGAGGTGCTGATCTTTCTTCAGTTAATTTTTAGGGACATTTTGGTTGTAGTTTAAATCATGTGAAACTGTTGGGGAAAGCGAGTAAAAAAATGTACTTTTGGGAGTTTCGGGTTTACATGTTCAGTTTAAGATATCTGTGTAGGAATCAGAGTCTGTGCAAGTACAAAGGAAGATCCTTGATAACTGACTGAAAAGACTGAAATATATTTAATTTTATACATTTTAACAAACAGATTAAAGATTTACAGACAAGAACTGGTACTTTAAATATCTTTTAACCTCTATAGGACCACATTTGACTCATCTATCAAATATATGGTTATAAAAAATATCTCTTATCCTTTCCTTTTTCTCAAATAGAATTAATAAAAATGTGTTTTAAATCATTTTAAGCATCTATACGACAATCTAGACCAGATTTAGCCTGTCTAAATATATTGGTTTTAGATTTGGACCTGGTCTAATGTGGTGACATCTCTCTTATTTTTATACATTTTTGCATAAAAATAACAAGTTCACAAATCATACATTGTTCTTTAAGTAATATTTATCTCTTTTGACCCTTCTAATTAAATCAATTTTAAGATATCTCTTTGGGAATCAGAGTTTGCAATTAAAAAGGAAGACCCTTCCTTTTTAAGACCCAATTATATCATCTTAAATTCGATTTGTAATGATTTTTTTTCTATATATATCATTTGTTGCTGGCTAAAGAAATAATGGGTATGATTCACATTTAAGTAATTCTGTTTGATTTTAGCAACAAAAAAAGCCTTTTGAAACGCCTGACCTTATATAAAAGTGAAAAAATGATTAATTCAAGAAACTAATAGGAGTTGTTGTTGCTAACAGTTATTGTCTTTGTCGTTTAATTGCTGGAATATTTTCACGATCAATCAACAGATTATTTAGTCTGTGAAATGTCAAAAAAGGAGAGAGAAACATAAACATTGCCAGTCATAACTTTAGAGGAGCCAAGTTAATATGTAGAAATGCCTTTTTTTCATCTGACCAAAAGTCCAAACCACAAAAACCAACAATTCACTTTTAGGACAGAGGAGCAGCAAATGATCCTGGTTGAAATAATTCATCTACTACTTTGTTAATCCCACTAATATCTTTGCACGCCTTGAATTATTATTAGAACTGCAGCTGAATGATTGTTCTCACTGTCGGTTAATCATTTTCTCCAACATTAACTTTAAATTTACTGTGATGTCAAGACAATGAAGAGCAAAATGTTCTCATGTGAAAAGCTAGAACCATCAAATTGCTTTGCATTTTATTTGAACAGTGAAAAACTGATTTATTAAATTGTTTTATAGAAAAAGAAAGATTAATTAACTAACCAGTTGAACTCAAATAGCTTTACTGATCCTAAGTAGTACAGAAATATGATCTGAATTACTGATCTCCATACCTTCTTGCACGTGATTAGTAGGCCTTATCAGATATCAGTTTGGACAGCATGTTCATGAAACAGGTAGTAGTAGTATTGTGTGCCGTTTAAGAAAGGCCCTGAAAGGTTTGAAATAGGAATATGCATTTGATCCCCCACATCACCAGCCACCTGAACCGGTCTGAAACGGTAAACAGTGAAATAGTGAAATGCTAGCTTAGCATCATAATCTAGTGTTTACTATGCATGTACACTACTGTTCAAAAGTTTGTGGTCACCCAGACAATTCCATGTTTTCCATGAAAACTCACACTTTTATTCATGTGCTAACATAACTGCACAACGGTTTTCTAATCATCAATGAGCCTTTCAACATGATTAGCTAAAACAATGTAGCATTAGAACACAGGAGTGATGGTTGCTGGAAATGAGCCTCTGTACTTCCAGTGTTTCCTCTACATTCATTTAGGAGTGGTGGGACACCATTCCTAAATCCTAGCTGCCGCTCCTTCAAATTTCTCTGTCTTTTTTTTTTTTTTTTTTTTAAATTGTCACAAATACACCACCGCCGCATGTCTCCACCTTCACAGCAGAGTCCTGCACTGTGTCGGGTACTCACGAGTACTAAGGTAAACTACAGATAACTATCTTGTTCAGTATCTACTCTTTGATACGTCGTGTTAATACGACGTTAATTACTCGCGAGAGCGCAGCCTTTAAAGTGACGTCACGTCAAGCACCAGGTCAGAGTCAGAGGAGTGTCATCGTGGAAAATAGCGCAGCGACTTACTGGAGAAAAGTTATTAGCCGAAGATAACTCAGAATAGATTTAACAACTTAAATAGACATTCACAAAATATTGATGGCAAGCTAACATTACGTAACATAACGGTAGCTTCAGTTAATTGGGCCTGGTGCCAACTCAGTGTCGCTAATGTGAGTAAACTAATTGATAGTATTCAGCTAATATTTACACACCATGGTGTAACTGCTGACTTCATTTTCAGATGAGCTTCTTCAAATCTGCAGTCAAGTGCCATTTGTTTAAGCTTCCCAGAGAGCCTGCCACCACTGCTGAAAAAATTCTGACCCCTGTGTAGATATTCTATTAAAAATCAGCTGTTTTACCACGTTAACAATGTCTAGACTGTATTTCTGATTCTTCTAATGTTATCTTCATTGGAAAAAAAAAACTGCTTTTCTTTCAAAAATAAGAGCATTTCTTAGTGACCCCAAACTTTTGAACAGTAGTGTATGTTGGCATGTGAGGAACCAAACCTGCACCACAATCCCCTCAGCTCCAGGAAACCGAGCGACTAAACCCAACACACCATCTTCCTCAAAGAGATTTCTTTCCCGTCCTTTTCAGTGAAGCTGAACGGAGGCCGACACGTTCAGGGAATCCTGCGAGGGTTCGACCCCTTCATGAACCTGGTGGTGGACGACTGTCTGGAGATGGGTCCTGGAGGACAGCAGAACACCATCGGCATGGTGGTCAGTACTTCAGCTCGTGTCGTCTTAGTAAATTCAGTATTGTGAAGCAAGTTCAGGGCTTATTCTGAAATCTGTATTTACTCTCTGTCTACATATTTGATGGTCCATATTCAGATTTTGAACATTACTGTCTATGTTGTGTGCTCAAACGTTCCCGGAGTGGGATGAAAATTGCATTTGAGTGTACCAGAAATCACACTTTACTGCTCAGTGTGGAGTACAGTATTTATATAGAGTAGTAAATAAAGTAGTGATTAGCGCCTTCTAGTTTTTTATTTATTTTTTTTTATATTAAAGTGAAAGAACAGTCAGAGTGAAAGCAAACAGGGTCCCTAAGTCCTTATATAATCTCTTAATTCCATTAGGTTGTACATGTGTCAGCTCACAGCAGAGCAAACAGGAGGAAATGGTGCGTTTGTTGGACTATTTTCAGCTGTGCAGTAATCCATATTTGTGAAGTGGCAGGCCGTCCAACAGTGTGACTCACTGATGAGATTTTAATAGAATTTGAACCACAGTGGAGCTCAGCAGCACAGAGGAACAGGATTTATCAGGCTTTAGATGCACACACACCCACAGAGTCATACATCTGTTGGTATTTTTGGCCGTTTTATTGGATTTGTTGACAATAAGCATTGAAATATAACTTCTTACAGCCGCAGATATTTAGATTTCCAGCAGCGTGAGAAGTGCAGATATAACAGTAGAAATGACTCATTCGGTTTAATTTGTCATCTGAGCCTGACTGAACCGTGTCAGAGTGTCTGAAAGGAATACAGAGATTATTACATCGGTACTGGGGCTGCAGCAAAACTAAGGAAATTCAATAAAGTTATTGTTCACGGGGTAGAAATAAATCTGCACTATGAACCAGAGTGTTGTGATCCAAATGAAATGTAAGAAAAGAGTCATAAATAAGCATAAAAAAGCTGATATTTGCAGCATAATAATTCACGTTAACCTCATTATTTTGTACTAAAATAACAAGAGACCAGTGTGCCCCTCCCCGTATTCATATGATTTCTGAATGAACCGGTGACTCCAGCACTAAGAACTACTGAGGAACGTAATGACAAGTGAGCTGCTGCTTCTAGATTATGTTGGTTTTTGAGCTGCAATATGCAAAATGCTGTTTGTAAAGTTTACATTCATCTTTAAATCATTTGTTTAAACAAAAGCCCTGGTTAGGATTTTAAATACAGACACAGGTGGGGTGTTTTGAGAGTTCAATATTTAAAATTAATCTCAATTTTTAGCAAGTTTGGAATAAATGCTGTCTATTAAAGGAAACTAGTTTCCTGATGATAGTCTCACCAACACAGATTCAGAATTTTAGGGTTTTTTAAAATCTTTAATCTTGTCAGCTTGCAGGGTTTGGCTGTCTGGATTGTTATCCTTTTTCAGAATCTGTTGAATGTTCAAATATGTGACCGCGTTGATTTGCATGTTCATAGAAGCAAAGGTGTAGAGCAGGAGGTTCAAACTCATCTTAGTTCAGGTTCCACATTCAGCCTGATTTGATCTCAAGTGACCAGTAAAATCACAGCATAATAACCTATAAATAACCACAACTCCAAATTTTTCCTTTGTTTTAATGCAAAAAAGTACATTGTGAAAATGATCACATTTAAGGATTTTTTTTTTTTTTGCAAAACATTTTGAACAACCTGAAATTTCTTCACAAAAAAAGTTCAATTTCATCAACATTATGCCTCAGTTTATCATTTACACATTGCAACTTCCAGATCACAGAGTGTCTACAAAGCAACACAACATTTAGTCACAAGAGTATGGAACTGAGCGATATAGTATTTTACTTTTTGATCAAAATGACAAAAGTCAGAGAAAAAAAACAACAAAAACAAGACAAAATCTTCCAAAAATGAGACACAAAATGACAAAAGAACAATGAGCAATCTAGTATTTTACGATCAAAATAACAAACAAAAGGCAAAAAGAAGACAAAATATTACAAAAAAGAGACACAAAATGATGCAAGCGAGAGACAAAGCAACAAAAAACTGACAACACAAGTGAGACAAAGAGGAAACGCAAAACGACGAAAACGAGAAACAAGCGACAGAAGTTCAACCAAAAAACAAAAGACAAAATTTTATAAAACTGAGACACAAACGACACAAGTGAGAAACAAACCGACACAAAATATACAAAAAACAGAAGCGAGACAAAAAAACAAAACGACAAAAAAACCAAACAAGCAACAAAAATCAGACAAAAAAAGCCAAAAATCAACAAAAATGAGACACAAAATGACAAAACAACGAGCCATATAGTATTTTACTTTATGATCAAAACAACTTGTCATGGTCCAGAAATTGTTTTAAATTTACAGTTTTACAAATTTACCGTTTGCAGTTAATGTCTTCTCTGTAATTTTTACACTTTCAAAGTCAGGCCAGACTGGACCCTCTGGTGGGCCACTTTTGGCCCACGAGCCGTATGTTTGCCACCGCAAGTGTAGTGTTATTTCAAGGCATGAAATTATTACTTTCATGGAAAAAATGTTGTAAATGTGTGATTTTCAAGTACGGTGCTGATCTGTGGGGGGTTTGATCAATGCCAGGAGAAGAAGTCTGACTCAGTTTGACCTCGTTCCTTCCAGGTCATCAGGGGAAACAGCATCATCATGTTGGAGGCCCTGGAGAGAGTATGAGAGGAGGAGCAGAAGGAAAAGAAAACAATCCACAACTTTTTACATTCTGTTAACTGTTGTTTTTGTTTTTTTATTAAAGAGGCACAGTGGTTCTGTGTCTTCGAAAATGTCTGATTGTCACTGGCAAGGATGTTTTGTTTGTTTTTGAATTGTGCAACTTTGTGAATAAATTAGTTTTCCTTTGTATTTGTTTTTGTGCATTCAGTTCAGTGCATTACCATCATACAACTTCTAACCGACAACCAGGTCAAATGTTTGATTACTTTGGAGAGTTTTGGGTGGTGTTTTACATATTTCCCTCCACCAAAGTCTTTCTGCTTCACAGGCGGTTGATTTTCAGTTCCATAATCATTTAAAAAGAACATACTGATCCAATGTGCGGTGTGAGATTTCTGGGGGAGATTTACAAGCATATACAGGAAAGATCTGATTTACAGACGACCTTTCAAAAGTTTGGGGTCATCCAGACAATTTCATGTTTTCCATTAAAACTCACACTTTTATCCATGTGCTAACATAACTGCACAAGGGTTTTCTAATCATCAATGAGCCTTTCAACACCATTAGCTAACACAGTGTAGCATTAGAACACAGGAGTGATGGTTGCTGGAAATGTTCCTCTGTACCCCTCTGGAGATATTCCATTAAAAATCAGCAGTTTCCAGCTACAATAGTCATTTACCACATTAACAATGTCTACACTGGATTTCTGGTTCATTTAATGTTATCTTCATTGGAAAAAAACTGCTTTTCTTTCAAAAATTAGGACATTTCTAAGTGAAAATCATTATTTCCAACCTCGTCAGTGTCTTGACTATATTTTCTATTCATTTTGCAACACATTTGACGAATAAAAGTATGAGTTTTCATGGAAAACATGAAATTGTCCAGTTGACCCCAAGCTTTTCAACAGTAGTGTATATACAATCCTCCATATGAGAGCGAGTAAGAGTCAATTCCATCATTTTGAAGCAAAAAATGGTATGGTAGGCTGTTTTTTCATCAATATCCTTTTGCTGAGTGAAGCTGCTGCTAGGGATACAAAATAGTGCAAAGAAAAGCCCACAAGTGAGGAGTATCATCCTTAATGTAGAGTAGAACATAAAATACAATATGAAATGCAAACTAGTCTGCTTCCAGTTCAGATATATAATTCAGTTAATGTCTCACATATTAGAATATGTGTAAAATATATAAATATATGTTAAAAAAAATATGTTTATCCTTCATTTTGATGCAGGAAGTGGTATTGTAGGCTGTTTCTTTCATCTAATGCCCTTTTATTTTGCTAGGTGAAGCTGCTGCTTTATAAAGGTTAATAAAATCTAATTGAAAATATGTTAATATTTTCATATAAAGTAGAAGATAAGTAGGATAAGAGGAAATAGCGTCATTACACATGTCGTTAATTCAGATAATATATCAATATATATGTAATATTAATTTTTAATGAATAGATTCAAAGAATATCAGCCAATATATTAATATCAGATTTCTTACTACCAGACAATCGACAGAAACTTTAATGTTTAAACCGTTCTGATGAATATTCATGAGCTGCCCTGCAGAGTCCTGTCCGACAGGGGGCGCTGTCTCCGGACCCGCCGGCTGCTCCTCTTCCGGGCGGACTGACGTCACCGCGGTCACGTTTCTTTACGTTGAGTGTCGTCGCCGTTTGACGGTATGTGGAAAGTAGCAATGTCGGAGGAGGTTGGGAAGGCGCTACAGTCGGTAGTGGAGCGGGTGAACCAGGCGGCGGCACGGCGGCCAAAGGTAACTGCAGCCCGGGAGGCTCCGCTCGGCGACGCCGCCGTCGTTGCTCCTCAGCCGGGGCGTCTCTGAGCGACGGCGGCGGAGGCTCGTTATGTAAAAGACACCGAACACCTCAACCTTTGGATCGGAGACAGGCGGCTGCTGGCTGCACTTTCATAACACTGCATGGTCCACAGTAGCAGCGTGATGCGTGGGAGCAGCAGTCAGAGGCTGCATGTTGATGTGTGGAAGCAAAAGCCTGCAGAACGCTATTAGCACGATTTAATGTTTTAATTGTTAAAATGTGGCCTGTTTGTAAGCTCGGCCACGCTTTCTGTGCACGTCACAGCTCCACTAGTGTAGATGTCATTTTTATTAAAGTGCCCTTTCACTAAATTAGAATGTGGGTCACAGCATGCACTCTTTTAACTAATAATCTCAATAATACAGCATGTCTGATATATCTGTTGTCTTATTATAAATATTCTTTGATATGTGCCGGCATGAATGCATGTTATTATTGTTTGCATAACAGAATGTAGAAAAAGATGCCTGTGATAATTAAGAGATGGTGTCATCACATGTATAGTTAATTAACCAGAGCGACTCCATTGTTTACACTGCTGTCTGTAGCACATGTAGCAGAGAACACAATGGTGCGGAGTCAACAGGTGATTTAATGTTAAGTCTGTGGAAAGTTGTTTACCCACCCTATAATTTTCCAAAATTAACAAATCTCTAACATACTATGTGTATATCAGAATATCTGCCAATATAGCAATATCCGATTTATGTTACGGACCAGGTGCTGCTAAAAAATAATCATAATAATAAGCTGAATTAGAATGTGGGTCACAGCATGCACTCGTCTAACTAATAATCTCAATAATACAGCATGTCTGAGATATGTTGGCTTATTATAAATACAGAAATGTCTGCATTTATGTTTGATATGTGCCGGCATGAATGCATGTTTTTATTATTATTAGCATAACAACGTAGAAAAAGATGCCTGTGGTAATTAAGAGATGGTGTCATCACATGTATAGTTAATTAACCAGAGTGGCTCCATTGTTTATGTTGCTGTCTGTAGCACATGTAGCAGAGAACACAATGGTGCGGAGTCAACAGGTGATTTAATGTTAATTAAGTCTGTGGAAAGTTGTTTACCCACCCTATAATTTTCCAAAATTAACAAATCTCTAACATACTATGTGTATATCAGAATATCTGCCAATATAGCAATATCCGATTTATGTTACGGACCAGGTGCTGCTAAAAAATAATCATAATAATAAGCTGAATTAGAATGTGGGTCACAGCATGCACTCGTCTAACTAATAATCTCAATAATACAGCATGTCTGAGATATGTTGGCTTATTATAAATACAGAAATGTCTGCATTTATGTTTGATATGTGCCGGCATGAATGCATGTTTTTATTATTATTAGCATAACAACGTAGAAAAAGATGCCTGTGGTAATTAAGAGATGGTGTCATCACATGTATAGTTAATTAACCAGAGTGGCTCCATTGTTTATGTTGCTGTCTGTAGCACATGTAGCAGAGAACACAATGGTGCGGAGTCAACGGGTGGCTTAATGTTAATTAAGTTTGTGGAAAGTTATTTAATCACGCTATCATTTTCCAAAATTAATAAATCTCTAACATACTATGTGTATATATATATATCTATATAATGATACATGTAAAAAAAAGAAAAAAAAAATCGGCCAATATAGCAATATCCGATTTATGTTACCAGCCAGGTGCTGCTAAATAATAATAATCATAATAATTAGCTTAATTTTTATAGTACTTTTCAAAACTAAAGCTGCTTTGAAGAATAGAACAGCAATAAAACATTAGTATAGACAATAAATCAATAAAAAGGGTAGTGACAAAACATTAGAAAATACATTATAGCATATTGTACAAACACTGTTCTGCACAGGTGGGTTTTTTAACAGCATTTTGAGCTGTGGTACCAACTGAAATGTTCTGACAGTAAGGAGGAGCTTGTTCTAGGATGGTGGGACATAAATAGCCAAAGCATGGTCCCCCTTCGGTTTAATCCTGGACGGTGGAACCTTTAGAAGCCGCTCTGAGGGTGTCGATGCGGAAATAGGGGATAAAAGTTCAAGCAACGTTAGACCATGTAGAGATTTAAAAGTGATCAGGAGAATCTTAAATTCTGTAATTAATGGGGAGGCAGTGTAATTCAACCAGGACTGAAGTTATGTTTTCCCTGCATTGAGTTTTGCTGCTTTCTGTGTTTTGAATCCGCTGTAAATATGCAACTGGTAGGGGAATCGTGGTTTGTGGTTGCAATAGTCTGGGATAAACATAATCAGAATACAGGTGTGTTAGTGATACTCCTGATTTGTCGATGGCCAGATTGAACTAAAGTCCAAATGTGCTGATTGAGGTTGTGATCAAAAATTGGAGAGTTGAAATATAGCTTATTGATGTGAAAACACATATTTTACATATATAAATCAAAAAAAGTGAGACATTAACTGAATTATATATCTAAGATGGAGCCAGAATAATTTGTTTTGCGTATTGTGTTTTATCTTCTACTCTAAATAGCTTAATATCCACTAATGAAGAATAGAGCTTCATTTTATTTTTAGACATTTAGATACAGAACCGTTCAAAAGTTTTTGTTCGCACAGACAATTTCATGTTTTCCATGAAAACTCACACTTTTATTCATGAGCTAACATAACAGCACAAGGGTTTTCTAATCATCAATTAGCCTTTCAACACCATTAGCTAACACAATGTAGCATTAGAACACAGGAGTGATGGTTACTGGAAATGTTCCTCTGTACCCCTATGGAGATATTCCATTAAAAATCAGCTGTTTCCAGCTAGAATAGTGATTTACCTCATTAACAATGTCTAGACTGGATTTATCATTCATTTAATGTTATCTTCATTGAAAAAAAAATGCTTTTCTTTCAAAAATAAGTACATTTCTAAGTGACCCCAAACTTTTGTACATCCTAAAGCATCAACTTTATCTACTAAAAACATGATTTATCACAGCATCTTTACACAGCAGCAGCAGCCACAGTTTTATCATTGTTCTGTACGGTCCTGACAGGGCCGACTCACTGTTCTGTAAGAGCTAAAACTAGCTGCATCACACTGAGCTCCTCCGCTGTTTCCTCCTCAGACGCTACCGACTGTGCCGCCTCGCCTCGTCGCCGTCAGCAAGACAAAACCGCCGGAGATGGTGGTGGAGGCCTACAAACAAGGACAGCGCAACTTTGGAGAAAACTACGTACGTATAAAACTCTGGTGTCACTGCATGAACTCTTAGAGGAGTAAAGGTGGGAATTAATGTGGATGTTGATCTTGCCTTTTATCTTCACTCAGGTTAATGAACTTGTGGACAAAGCTTCAGATCCTCTGGTTGGTTCACATATCTGAAAATCTTAAATTAGATTTTTTTTTCTCCCATTTGAATTTTTACAATATTTCTTTCTCCCCTTGTGCAGATTTTAGAATCATGTCCAGAAATCAAGTGGCACTTTATCGGCCATCTACAGAAGAATAACGTCAACAAACTTTTGGGTGAGTGACTCTCAGCGCCATCGCCTTCAGGAAAAAGGTTTGACATATTCAGGCTTTCTTTGTGTCAACAAAAACTGAACCCGAGTGAGAGAAAACAGGCTTCACAAAGGTGGTTTTCAACTTTGTTAACTCAAGTTTTCTGCTTCAGACTCATAAAAGTAGGCATTTAGCACGTCATGGGATTCTTCTTCGGCACAAAATGAACCGATCGTGTTCAGCTGCTTCAGACAACAGGTTGTTTTAACGGAGAACTATGATGAATATAAGAAATTATGACGATAAAAAGTGCTTCTACTGAAAATGATGCAGGACAGGAATGCTGGTAGAATCGCATGTTGATCTATTTATTTATCGATCGATACAGCTGCACAGTGAGCTGTTAAACTTCATATATTCAGACATGATATTGTATTGAAGTGCATGTAGGTCTGACACTGACTCATAATCAAGGAAATCACTTTGATTTGGCCACAAATTAAACTGAACTAAAGTTACTGATTAAATATTCTCTGTAATCAATACTAATAAACTGATCAGTTTTCTTATTTGTGTTCTATCAGCTGCAGTAGCAGCAGTTTAAATGGACCAAACATTAAAACATATTTATGTGATTTCTGCATCACCAACTAAATACATGTGTAGGTTCCCATGTCAACACGACACATACAGTGTGTGATACTGTAACTACACAGCTTCATTCAGTGGCTTTAGTGACGTACAGATCGACATGTTTTCAGCTGAGAATCTGTATCAGTCAGAGAAAATTGTCAGGAAAGAGTTTTAAATCCAAAACTCTGAAGAGAACCGACCAGGTTAGCTCCACAGCATCAGTTACCATGGAGATCTAGCAGGTTAAAAGCCTTCATGACACTGAAAACTCAACATACCTGCTAACACTCTTCTTTACTTGCATGTTAAAATCCGTCCTGTGGCCTCCAGGTGTTCCCAACCTGTTCCTGGTGGAGACGGTGGACTCGGCCAAACTGGCTGATAAGGTCAACAGCTCGTGGCAGCGCATCAGAGGTTCCAGTACGCAGAGGCTAAAGGTGATGGTGCAGATCAACACCAGCGGAGAACAGAGTGAGTGACGAGCCGATCGCAAGGTAAAACGCTGCACCGACGGAGTTTCATGAACGGGATGTCAACTGTTTATCGCAGGCAAACACGGGCTTCCACCGGGGGACACGGTCAACACGGTGAAGCACATCGTGTCTCAGTGTCCCGCCCTGATCTTCTCAGGACTCATGACCATTGGACGCTACGGATACGACCTCACGCTGGGACCAAACCCAGACTTTCAGGTACAAAACACTCCCACAAGACTCCTTTTATTTCCTGTTGCCCCAACAAAACTACAATATGCAATGTGTCAAATGATGAATGAATGAGATGAAAATTGTGTCACCGTACAGTAAATGCATTACTTCTAAGTTGAACATGAGGGTATTTGCTCTCGTGTGAAATGAAACGGTGCCCATTTACAAAAAGAATATTTTTTTCTGCTGCTCTTTGCTGGAGGGGTCGTGTTGCTCTATCCTTATCTCTAAAATACCCCACAGATCTTCTATTGGATTCAAATCAGACAACGTACTTGTCCAATTCGTAGTTTTCACTTTGTTCTTCTGTAAAAACTCTCTTTGTGCTTTGGGTTTGTGCAGACTAGGAGTCATCTTGTGGTTTATCCACAGGTGTTCATCATAAATGTTGTCTCCTCAACATATTTTACATTTTTCATGCAACTCCACATCATCACACTCCCACCACTGCTTCACTGTCCAGACTCTACATTCACTTAGGCAGGAGTGTCAACTCATTTTAGTTCAGCCTGATTTGATCTCAAGTGTCAGTAAAATCAGAGCATGATAACCTATAAATAACCACAACTCTTTGTTTGAGTGCAAAAATTTACATTCTGAAAATGTTCACATTTAAGGAATTATCTTTTTACAAAACATCATGAACAACCTGAAATTTGTTATGAAAAATAAATTCAATTTTAGCAACATTATGCCTCAGTTTTTCATTTACACATTACAACTTCCAGATCACAGAGTGTCTACAAAGGAACACAATATTTAGTCACAGATATCTGGAACTGATGATATAGTATTTTACTTCATGATCAGAACGACAAAGGTCAGACAAAAAAAAGACAAAAAAATGACAAAAACAAGACAAAATATTCCAAAAATGAGACGCAAAATGACAAAAGCGAGAAACAAAAAGACAAAAAAACAAGACAAACAACATGAGACAAAACAAAAGAGCCAAAAAAATTAGACAAAAGAGTTACAAAGCGACAAAAAAAGGATAAACGACAAAAACAAGACAAAAAATTACACAAACGACAAAAACGATACACAAAACAATGAGTAAAGCACAAGAATAAGACAAAAAACACAAGCGAGGCAAAAAGGAAACAAAACGACAAAAACAGAAAACGTCAAAATCATGAAACAAACAACAAAAGTCAGACAAACAAGACAAAAACAAGACAAAAGTATTACAAAAGTGAGACACAAAATGGCAAAAGAACTTTTCATGTTCTTTAGCAAATTTTAATGGTGTAATTTTATCAGAGTTTGTTTTTTGTAGGGCGCCGTCCATAAAGGTCAACATTATAATGTGTCCATCACATGGTACACAATACAAAATAATATTTTGAATACACATTTCTGAAAAACTGTCCCCCACAAACTGGTGACACATGTACAAGTTTCAGCGTTCAGATTTCAGTGTGAGCCTGAAACATCGAGAATAATAGAATAATGTTTTGGGAAATTTTGTATTTGTATATGCATGAAAACATTGATTCAATCACACAAACAAAGACACAGGTGCACACAATTCATGGCAATTTTAAATACATCTTTCATAGAGGGTTTTGGTTTTTGTCCAACTGAATGTTAAATATCTAATGTCAGACTGTAGTTTGAACTGTGGACCTGTTGTAGATGCTGCTGAGTCGGAGGCAGGAGTTGTGCGACAGTCTGAAGCTGCCTCTGGAGGAGGTGGAGCTCAGCATGGGGATGTCGACAGACTTTGAACATGCGGTGAGTGTCGCTCATTATCAACATTTAGAAACATAAATATGGAAGCAGATGATGGCAGTGTGGGAGGTGATTGAATTTTTTTTGTTTAAATGTTGAAGGTTCTGAAGGGATATTAAGCTGTCCAGTATTGTAAAGGATACATGTAATCAAGTTTAGATTCATCTGAAATGATACAGTTTTGACTGAGAGGTGGTGGAGACGTTGAGGAACTAGCGGCAGCTTCATCTAGCAAAATAAAAGATATCAGATGAAAAAACAGCCTAAGATACAACTTTCTGCATCAAAATGAAGGAACTCAACTCCTTAACTAACCTTGAGGAGTATAAGAGTTAGTTCAGACGTATAGAGGATATTAAAATTCAGTGTTATTTCAACAGCAAACATGCAGCATTCCTTAAATCTCATAATTAAACCAATTCATTTCCCAACACAGCAAAGCTCAATTAGAATTCCTGATTTAAAATCTAGTTTGCCTTGTTTTCATTAATTAGATTTTTATTATTATTTATTTATCAAGTAAAATATGGAGAGGTGTTTCACTGAATTCAAGTTAATGTCTCGTCGTAATTAGCAATTTTTTGTCTTATTTGTTGTCATGTTAAGATACAAGGTCAGGCATGCATTGGCATCTATTTCTGCCCTTTGCTGGTTTACCCGTTTTAACAGCAGCACTGGCCTCCTTGCATTCAAACATTCAACCAGAACAATTCTTCCGTCGCTCTTTTCAAGAAATACATACTTGGCACCATCAAGGATGATTGTGAGATTGGTTTAAAGAAATATAAAGCAACTTTTAGTTTGTTTTTAACTCTATGGCAGCATTATAATGAAGTGCAGTCAGACCATTCCACACAACACTGTCACCACTAGAGAATGGTCTGACTGTGTGAGAGTATACTTCAGTAGAGATGCTAAAACAGTGGTTTCCAACCTTTTTTGCAGTCAGTTTTCTACGGACTGGTCATCGCGCACAAAACAAATAATAATCATTTTTTGTTTGACAAAAATTCTTAAATGAATAAAATTAGTTTTTATTGCTGAATATGTATTTACTTCTTACTTACTTCTGTCTCAGTCTCTCCCTCTTTTCACAGAAACTCTCCAGAGATGTTTGGTTGTTATTAGGGCTGGGACTTTAACGTGTTAATTTCGATGAATAAATTACAGAAAAAATAACGCGTTAAAAAAAAATAACGCATTTAATCGCATTAAATTGATGGTAGCACCAGAGCTAACGTTAGCTACGACAGTTGTCGTGCAGGCGGGTGTAACCATCCCATAATAGACCACTTTTCAAGACATTAAAGTGCTTGAGTTTACAAAAGGTCTTAAAATGTTGAATAAAATCGCTAGAATTGCACTTTGACTTTGCAGTAATCTGTGAATGTAGTAGACATGAAAAATGCAGATAAATATAAATGAAACAGACATTTTTGTTATTATAACTTAGCAAAATTATCTTTCTTTTAATGACTTAATCATAAACTTTTTGTTTATATATAAATAATTTATATTCCTAAAAAAAGAACCATCAAGTCACACCATTTATCAGACCCAGAAACTGTGAAAACAGTGCATGCATCTCTGGATTTTCAACTTTTTCAAGGTCCTTGAACTACTTATGCTGATGTTATGTCCCATACAGTGTAAAAAACAAACTAAATGCAGGCTTTAAATAATCAAAATCATTTTTTTCTATATGTCCCATTTGAAAATTTTGTGTAAATTTTTTGTGTAAAATTGTAAATTTTAAATTAAACACATATATGTCTACTCATTGATTTATCTGTCAATCACAGTTTTATTTGAATTGAAAAACTTTACTTATTGTGTCAAATAGCGCTATTTGAAAAAAAAAGAAGCGATTAATCGCGATTAATTACAAAGCCTCCAATTAATTAGATAATTTTTTTTAATCGCATCCCACCACTAGTTTTTATTAAGTTTGGAAGGGGTTAGATTGGCGAAGTTTTGAGTCAAGTGCAGGAAACAAGCACAAACGGAAGTGACAGGAAGGTGATCCGTTCATTTTTCTAAATAAAATGTGCTGCAGACTCCACCAGAAATGAAATAAAAAATAAAACTTTTTTGTCTTTCTGTTGGGGATCACTGTGCTAAAAGTCAGACAATCACTAAAGACCAATTCATGCTTTCTCCAAGTACGTATGTTGCTATTTGGTTCCATAAAAACAAAGTGATAAATGCGTGTAAATCAGACCTATCACTCTTGCTGTCTAATGCATTTTATCTGTCTTTTCCTGTGTTTTCATGTGCGTGTTGCAGATCGAGGTGGGCTCCACCAACGTGCGGGTGGGCAGCGTCATATTCGGCAACAGGGAGTATCCCAACAGCGCCGCCAACACTCCGAACCCCAGTCCGGCTCCCAGTCCGGCTCCCAGTCCGGCTCCCAGTCCGGAGAAAACCTCCAAGATGGTGTCGGAAGAAGCCGCCAAGAAGATGACGCACCTCACCGTGTCTGAACACTAAGACGAGCTTCTTCTCCTCTGAAATACCTTTAAGAAAATTCTAATAATAATATTAATAACGCTAATAAAAAAAAATCTCTTCACGTGCAAGATGAACAGACCATTTCCACCGAGTCGTATGGAGCTGGGGTTGCACAAATTCCTGCATCATTTCGAAGAGCTCTTGCCTAATCCTCTTCACTTTTTGTGTGCCCTTCTTGCTCTTTTAAGCATTTAAAAAGTGGCATTCAGTCCAGAGGTAGTTGAACCTTTTTTAACAGTAGTGTCTAACAGGTGTCATTAACCTTTAGTGCTCTGACTTCCTCCTCATGGAGAAACCTATTAGCCAAGATACGAGTCAAACACTGGCGACTTACGGAAGCTTGATTTCACAGCAGATGAGGTGAGGATTTGTCGTGCTGATGTGATATTTTCTACCTTTCCAACCCGACATGTGACAGTGCTGAAATGTGTCCCGGAGGTCAGGAGCTCCACACAGTACAAATGTACCGTTTTTGTTGTACAGTTGAAGCAAAGACTTGATTTAATAAATCATTTACCCTTTATAATGACGCATAGTATTGTGATATTGTTTCGTACGGTGTGCCAAATGTGTCAGATCTCTATTCTTGATATTAACAAACCCGAGCTCTTGTTTCTGTGTTCCAGTCCTGTGTCCGTGCCGTGGTGTTTGTTGGAGATTGAGAGTAAACCTATGCAAAGTGGTGTTTTTTTTTTTTTTTGTTTCCCAGTAGATTATTTGTTTTTTGCGCTGGTTTCCTCAAAGATGTCACAGGGTCGGTGTGTTTCTGTCTCCATGAAAAGTGCGCTGATTTGTCAGTGATTTTAAAAAAAACAAAACGAAAAAGGGTTGTGGTGAGATGTTTTCATGAGGCATTTGAGCGTTGTTTGGTTTGGAATCTAAGCTCTGAAAGGAAGCCAAAGCCAAGCAATAAATTTTACTGTTGAAAATATCTGCCATTTGCTGTGTATTTCTTCTCTTTAGAGCAAAGTGGCACCAAAAAAAAAAGACTGACACTAGTTTGGCCAGTTTCTTTATTAAGCACATGGAGATGACAGTAAAAATGTGAATATTTCCATTGGTAATTGAACTAAACATCTAAAGAACTGCACTGAAATCTAAACTTTGCATGTAAAAAATGAAGATCCTACTCATGATTGAATTAGAATGATTAAACCGCTGTCCTTCATTGACAAATTTAACCAGAAATAACAGCAAACGAGGCAACAAAACGCTCTGCGACCGCTCAATAAATAAGCTCCGGTTAAACACGACATGACAGAAAAACACTTTTATCTCATTCAATCTGTGTAAAAGGCATTAGAAAATGAACAGGACATTTATTTACAACATAAAATCCTGGTTTTAATATCACAAACTGTATCTACAGGCTTTTCTGGTGAGCTAGAAATTATACACAGTTTGCAGAAGAATGGATGGTGAATTAACACTTTAGTTTCACATTTAGAAGCAGCATACACACTTTAATGTAGTTCTTAGTGTTTATTATCAGTCAACAGATCTTCTGTGAAGCATCTAGAACAATATTATTTGAAAACAAAATAAGTAATTGCATGTTAATGACAATTTCAGTTTATTTTAACCCACTTTATTTCCAATTATTTTGGAAATGTGGTGAAATAAGTTGCACAAAAAAAACATATATTAGGGCAAAAAGTGCCAGTCCCCTGCAGGTATTCATTAAAATCTACTTTTGACATTTCAAATAATTTCTCTAGTTTGATCGAGACCTGAAACATACCTGAATTATGATGATTATTCCTTTATTAATGTATGACTTTTTGCAAATACTTCTCCCCCCTTCGTTCCATACGATGCAGCTGAAACCTTTGGGTAAAACTGTGAACGAACCTTAGAGCTCCAGGTGTATTTGCATGAGTTTTGAACAAACAACCATATGGAAAACTTTGGGGATCAAAATTCCCATTTAAAAAAAGACGATGGTATTCAACCAAAAACTGAAATGTAAATCTACATCTTAAAATAGCATTTCCTGTTTCAGTGACAGCTCTAAATCTACCAAAGCCTCCAAAACAAACCTCTCTTCTCTCGTCTTTGAAGCCTGTCATTTGTCCATATCTTCTTTGATTCCAATGTTTCACTTTAACGGAATATTAACTATATTATTCCTTTAGAGTGTAATTCTGTTTGAAAAACATTCTATAGCTGATACTGTTAATGATAGTTACACACCAGACTACGAAGAAAGCTTAAAATCACAAGAAATTTTATTTGCTGATGTTGTTACAGCAATTATAGACTGACACCAGAGTCTACTAAAATGATTTATACTTCAATAAATAAAGACCTGAAGTAAATATGTGGGGGGAAACTGCAGAAACATAAGCTGCCATGATAGCATGGTTAACTCCAAGAGTATAGACAACAGATGGAATACTAGCAGCTTGAAAATCAATAGTAGTTATTGACTCAACTAGCTGAAGGCAGTTGTGTTTAGTTTAATGCACACAAACAACTAGCAGATGAACAAAAAATGTCGCTGATGGTTGAGACCAAAAACGGAGCTAAAATAAGAATAAATATTTAGTCTTACATTATCAGGTGGACACAAATGTGACTCCAAATGGATGCTAATGTTGCTCCAAGTGTTGCACAAATATTGACCAAACTGTAGACAGTGAACACTCTTCATGAAGGTTATCCCTCACATTGTGATTTCATCGGCAATCCAGATTCTTCCTCGTCTTTAAGTCAGGGGTGTCAAACATGCGGCCCGCGGGCCAAAACCGGCCCACCAGAGGGTCCAATCCGGCCAGTGGGACAACTTTGTAAAGAGTAAAAATTACTGAGAAGATATCAACTGTAAATTCTAAATTTGTAAAACTATAAGTTTAAAATAATTTCTAGATCCTGACGAGTTGTTTCGATCATAAAGTAAAATACGACATGGCACATTGTTGTTTTTGTCATCTTGTTTCTCATTTTTGTGTTCCCTTTTTGTCTTGCGTTTTTTGTCTTGTTTTTGTCATTTTGTGTTTTGCTTTATTTGTGCTGTTTTGAGCATCATTTTTGTTGTTTTCTACTTTTAGTCCCACTTGCGTTGTCTATTTTTTTTGTCGTTTTCTCGCTTTTGTCATTTTTTTGTCTCGTTCTTTTAGCTTTGTAACTTTTTTGTCTCATTTTTGTAACATTTTGTGTCATTTTTGTTGTTTTTTTTGTCTGGCTTTTGTTGTTTTGATTATAAAGTAAAATACTACATTGTTCAGTTCCAGATAGCTGTGACTAAATGTTGTTTTCCTTTGTAGACACTGTGATCTGGAAGTTGTAATGTGTAAATGATAAACTGAGGCATAATTTTGTTGTTTTCTTCAGAAATTTCAAGTTGCTCATGACGTTTCGTAAAAAGATAACTCCTTAAATGTGAACTTTGCCAAAACGTACCTTTTTTTACACTAAAACAAAGGAAAAATCTGGAGCTGTGGTTATTTAGAGGTTATTATGCTGTGATTGTACTGGTGCGGGTCACTTGAGATCAAATTGGGCTGAATGTGGCCCCTGAATTAAAATGAGTTTGACATCCCTGCTTTAAGTGTTCATTCGACAGTTACAAACGCTTCATAAGAGGTTTATAATGTTGAAAAATACACTGTTAGATGCTTCAAAGTCTCCCTGATGCTGCGGTATCATCGGTTTTATAGCATTTATGAAGAGTTTCTATGCTGCTTGTAAATGTGAAATGTGGCCTTTGACCCTCTGAACCCCAAAACCTGCCGGCAGGTTTAAAAGGCATGTTATCTTAAAATAAAAAACAAACAAAACAAACAGACCTGCCAAAAGTAGACCCTTCGTGAAAGCCAGATAGCGTGGAAACAGAAACAACTATTGGATTTTTAGCTTTACAACAGTCCTCGAACAAATCCTTTCTGATGCGTTGTTCTGTCGTTATCCAAATCTGTGCTTAAAATTATGTCGTCAAAACCACTTTACATGCAGTGTTTAAAATCTTTGCAAAAACCAAACCATTTACAGTAACCAGATTCTGTAAAAAAATTTTAAAAAAAATTCTGACCTACTTGGCACAACTATGAAGCCAACAGTGACTCAGCTGTGAGCAACAGCCACAGGACAAAAATTCAGGGATTTCTTAGCTGAACTGCATTTACACAGAACAGAGAGGAGACAAATATGAAAAAATAAAAACGTAAATAATTATTTAGAATGTAACAAAAAAAAAAAATTCCAATGTGGGCACTTTGAAAAATGTTTTACATGTTGCTTCCATTTTTATTCAATTTTTTTAAAAATAAATAATCAAAGAAATTCAAGTTAAATGTTTTTATGATTTATTTTTGAGTTGTTTCTACTTCTAGTCATGGTTGTGATGTTTCCATGGAGCTGCAGGACTTTATATTAGAGTGAAAAATGAGCCAACGGTGAACAAATAAAGACACCCAGAAAGTGCTTGGGGTTCAGAGGGTTGAAGTGTTACTAAATTTAAATGGACACGTTAGCAATCAAGGCCAGTGTAATGTTTGCATAAGTGCTGAAAGCTTGATGGTTAGACTTTACAAAACCTATAAATAAAACTATATGTAACGCTAACCATGACCAAACAAATGTAAATAAACTAGTGGGTTCTTACTTGTAACAGCTTCAACATTCAACATAATCACAAAAAGCAGCTTTTTCCTGCACGTGAGGATGGAGAGATGACATGTCCAGTGTTGTCGAGAAACACAACCTAAAGGCGGCTGGAATGTTGTGCTACTGTGGAAAACCTAAAAAGTGTACAAGGGGGGAAAAAAACACATTGCCCAGGTTGGAAAACAGCATCTGTAGGTTTGCTAGTACCATTTATGGCTGACGGTAGGACCACGCGTCTTCATTTTCCGGCGAGTCGAGTCCGTCTGCTCGTGTTTGTGTCGTTTCCCGACGCTGCAGCTGCACAAACGGACGTTACACCAGTTTCTTGGCCTCGAAGAAGCTCTTCAGGTGCTTCATCTGCCAGATGCCGGTGACGATGAGGATGAGCGTCTGAGCGATGGACCACCAGAGGACGCGCTGGTTGGTGCTCTCGCTGGTCATTCTGAACCGCTCTTCACGATACTGCAGGAGAAACCAAACGCAGTGATGTTATTACAGCGGTTCAAGGACTTCAGCAGCCACCCTGAGCCTCACATCTCAGATATTACTGGTGACTTTACGTAGTTTACTGACCCTCTGGTAGTTTTGCTCCTTCTGGATCTGCTCCACTTGATCCAGCAGCTGTCGGACTCGTAGCTGCAGCTCGGTGAGTTTGTCCTTCGCTGCGATTTCAGGATAGTTGTTGGTGTGTTCTCCCACCTGAATGTCCAGATGCACTCGCTGTGGTAAAAGGAAACAGGCAGTTTAAAGTTTATTTTATCACACTTATCACATTAGATATTTAATCTGACAATTTTTCAGTATTTTCATGTCTGAAATTTCATTAGAATGAGCCAAAATAATGTGCCAATACCAAAAATCTACTGTATACTCAGCACAGTTTACCCCTTTATATCCTAATATCCTAGTTCAGTGGTGTCAAATGTGCCTGGGAGCCTTGATTATGAACTGAAAGCATCCTTGAATCATTTAGCACAACTCAATTAGTAATGGACTCAGATATTATTACAGTATCGATGGTTTAGGGTGGACAATTACAGAATCTCTCCAGTCAAATTAAATCAGCATCACAGAAATATGCCAGATTTTCTGCATTAAATGTACTGAGGTTATAATGGACACTGTGTTTGGAAGATCAAACTGACAGGAGAGCAAAGAAACACAGCAGGAAAAGATGATTTTTACAGAATATCCCAGTGGTTTTAACTAATTGTGTGTATTGTACCTACAAAATCACTACTTTATTAAACAAACAACTTTGTTTGGACAAGTTTAGAGGGGAAAAGTGCATTCTGGGTAAACTTTCAAGGCTCATATCAGCATGTGTGATAGGTGGTTAGTCAGAACAAGTTCTAGACAACGAAAGGATCAATTTTTAACCTACATTTTGATCAATTTTGACATTTTGGGTCAGTTTTATAGACGTTTTTGTCATTTTGGGAAAAAACTGAGTCATTTAGGAGAATTTTCTGATCATTTTGAGTGAGTTTTGGACATCTTTTGATTTATTTTGCACAATTTTTGATAGGTGGTTAGTCAAAACAATTATAGACAATGAAAGGATAATTTTTATTTTGAGAAAGCTCAATGCTCAAAAACAGAAATGATCCTTTCATTATCTATACCTAAAAGGAGTGTGGCCTATAAGCCCAGAAAGCACAGAACACTTGTAACAAACAGTAATATTAATTTTTAACATTTCTCATCGTTTTAAACCGTTTTCTAATACTTTAAGGTAGATTTTTTAATATAAATATCCAAATTAGTAGAGCTAATTTTGCTTCGAACCCTTGATTACTGCAGAAGTACATCCTGGGTTCCACAAGTGTTAAAACATTAAACATTAGAGAACATTCATTTTAAAATAAAAGTTTAAAAAAGCTACGGTTCTGTTCGTACCAGTTTCCCTCCTGCAAACAGAGCCATCTTGGTGGAGTTGGAGTGCAGACAGATCTGATGTTCTCCAGGAGTGTGGGAGGTAAAAGTGAAGCGTCCGTCTGACCCATACTGACGAGAAAGAATGATCTGACGGAGACGAAGGAGACAAATCATTAGGTTTCATGTGACTGTCTGGTTTGTGGGTGTGTTTTAGAATACCGCCTCCTCCTTGTTTACCTTCGTGTCCGGATCCTTGATCTCGACGTGCATGCCGAGGCCGGGGGTGGACGGGAGGAAGGAGCTGGTCTGTTTGTCCCACAGCTGAGTCCTGTACTTCCCTATCAGACAGGAAACACAAACAGATCACATGTGGACAGCAGGTTTGACTTAAAATTATAAGACGAATAGAATTAGCAGAAATATAAACATACAGTACCAAATTGAGGTATTTAACATATCATTCAAACTCAATGCATTGTAAAAACATTTAAAATGGAAAATTATAGCGCTTTGATTCAACTCTTCTTGTTTTAAATGTGCTTTATGACTAAACTTGAGTCTGATTTCAAAGTACTATGATGTGAGACATTTTAGAGTGAAAATGGAAAATTATAAAAAGTAAAATGCGAGCAAAAGTACGTATATGGAGAATAGTGTCTGAAAATATAACGTGAGAATACAAAACACGGCTCAAGTTGTGAAAATATCAAAATACTCATCTAACTTTGCAATGAGAGCAAACCTCAAACTTGCAAGTTTTGCAACTGGGAATGAAAGAATTTAGTCCTCTGACATTCTAAAACTCTTAATAGCCAAGTAATATTTAATTTTGCATGATTTTAGCTTTTATTGGAGTACTTTGTGGTATTGTATTAGCCTACCTTTAATTAGTAGGTAAAGGCTGTGAATGGTTTAGAACAATTTTACATGCAGTTCACTTTATTGCATTTCTATTCTTATGTTATCATCTTCCTTTAGATTTGTCTCCTTGTCCTTGTGTTTAGTTGTGTTTTATGACCTGCTAGTTCAGTCGCATAGCACTTTGGTTCAACTTTTGTTGTTCTTAATTAGCTTTAAATGATGCGAGACATTTTAAAGTGAAAATGAATTTTTTTTTTTTTTTAAAAAGTAAAATGTGAGTAAATGTACGCAGATGGACATCACAATACTCATACTTGCAAGTTTTGCAGTTGGTAATGCAAGAATTTACTTTTCTGACATTTCAAATAGCTCAATATCTTTACATCCTGTGCTCAAAAAATCTTTAAAAATTTTCCAAAAATTTTAAAGAAACTACATTGGTGTGCCTGACATTAGAAATAAATCAATGTAAGCCAACTGGTGGTAAGAAACTGGCGAACAGAAATGCAAATGGTAGGTTGCATATTACATATTTTGTCCATTAGTGAGCACTATTGAGTTCACATTTCCATTTAGTATGACTGAACAAGCGATGGATTTAAAATCAAAATCACAGTCTTTAGGATATGCATTATACAACGTGACCCAAAGTTAAAACTGGTCAAATAAAGTCATGCAATCCTTTATTGTCACCATCACATTTTTGCTAATATAAAGGATTTAAAGACTTTTATTGTCATATGCAGCAAAAAGCAAATTATCAGTGATTTTTAAAAGCAAGCAAACAAATAAAACTGCAGATGCAGGGCTACTGCCTCCTACTGGTTCTCCAGAAAGTTGCTTGTACCACAACATCACAGGTGAAGAGCAGCACCATCATCACTCGTTCATCCAGGAATTCTAGCTATTCTACATAAACAGGTGCATGCTAACGCTAACTGAGACAACCTGCCGGTGTAAAGAGGCTAACCAGCTTGTAAATCCCACAGAAAACTTACTAGTTGGTAGTTTTAAGGCTCAAATACTGTGACGAGTCTTTCTGTCGTGGCTGCTGTCACATTCAATGCAGTGTCTCCTCTCTGGCCAGCTGTTAGCGCTCGTTGCTAGTTAGCCGCTTCAAGCTAACGTGCTAGCTAGTAGCTTACCGATAACCATGGTCTCATCCGGGATTTCCTCAATGAAGCATTTCTTCTCCGTCTCTCCTATGTGGAAGTAGAGTCCGTCGCCTGGATGAATCCAAGCTAGCAGCAGAAGGACTCCAGCAGCGGAGACAGACAGCATCATGGAGCCGCTTTCACTTTTGCGCACATCAGCGGAGGAAGCTGCGGACCTGCGGCCGGCTGACGTCACCTCCTACTGCGGAAGAAGGAAGGGGATTTCCTGAGGGAGCTGCATGTATCCCCTGAGTTTAGGCTCTCAGGCAGAATTAGCTCAATTTCTAGCTTTTTATTACCAAAAAAATACACTATTTTCTCTCACGAAGGCTTAAAAGCAAATGTTATGTCCGACTGTTATGATAATCAATTTAATTCTTAAAAACAACTGGAATATTAAATGTTGTATTACTGTACTGTTGATGTAATTTATATAAAGACAATTTAAATCAAGATATTGCTTGTTTGTTCATTTTTTTTCCATGTGAATTACTTTCACGGTCCTTAATTTTATGCTCCTTAATTTATTTCAGGAGCATGAACTGTAATGACTTTAGTTAATTTAGTTTGTGTTTGTTTGTGTGGTTTTGTTGGGTTCCTTTGGCGCTTATAGGGCCAACATTATAGTCCATGGCAGTTGTCATGAAGTTTCAACTCATGTGTATATTCCATGAAGTTATTAACCATATTTTATCTGTTTTTTTTTTGTTGTTGTTGTTGTTGTTTTGTTTTGTTTTTTCTGTGTTTAAAATTTTAGCTATTTAGACTTTGGCAGCTGTCATTTATAGCATCTAAAAAACAAAAAAGAAAACAAAACAGCAATGTTCTGTTTAAAAATGTATGTCATCTGCATAATTTTGTTTGTGATCACATAAACATTCTACACATTGCAGGCTATCCTGTAAAACCCAAACATAGAAAATAATATATCAAAAATACTATATACAAATGTATAATATATAATAATATATAAATAACAATATAATATGTAAAATATATACGTGTGTGTGTGTGTGTGTGTGTGTGTGTGTGTGTGTGTGTGTGTGTGTGTGTGTGTGTGTGTGTATAGAATAGAATAGAATAGAATAGAATAGAATAGAATAGAATAGAATAGAATAGAATAGAAAAAATAGAATAGTTTTTTGTCACTTACAAAAAACAATGAAACTCAGTTTGGCACTCTGTATTAGCAGGATAAAAAGATAAATTATATAAAGCAATATTAAACACAGATTAAAAATATATACAACCGAAATACACACAAAAGAGCAAATATGGACCAGAGACATGAACATTATACAACCATTAATATTGCAATTAAGCATATATATGATAAGAAATAATTAAAAAAAATAAAACTTATGTATTTTTGCAATAGTGGGTATTACAGGGTTAATTACACCGTGTTCTGAGGCTTCTTCATGTTCAAAATGACTGATATGGAGTCCAAGATACACATTTTCACATTTTAAAAGGCCCTTTAATGGTTCATTAGTTGTTTAATCTCCCTGTACATACGTAGGTTGGAGCACTCCTCACTGCATTAGACTGCATATACAATATTGCACAGTGTGTTTCTGAACATTTTCTGTTCAGGCTGAACCAGATTTGCTTCAAGTCTGAAGTGCACCAGGATGTTGCATTTTGGTAAAATCCTTCAAAGTTTCTCAGAAATACCACTTTTACAAATATAGCACAACATCAGCCAGAAAACAAAAGACGAACAAAAACAACAACATTGTCATGTCCATCTATGTTAAACTGAAACAAACATTTCTAAATAGAAGACAAGGATCTCTAGCGCCACTTATCAGGTAGTTCTAATACAGTCCTGACATCCCTATGTAGACTGTTTCACAACCATTCCCTCCTCGAGCCATGTGAGCTGGAGCTGAAAAGAGATGCCTGGAACTCCACACCAGTAAGTAAGAACTGAAGACACGTCTTGGATGAAAAGTGAAGCATCTTCAAGAATTCAAAAAAGGAAGCTGCCTTTTGCTGAAGGCCATATATGAAAAAAAAAAAACACTAAAAAGATTAAAGAATTCACCAAACTGTTGTGACTTGTGTGAGTCCATTAGAAGTAATAACTGAATGAGCTAATGAAGAACAAATAGGAAAAATCTATGTAGTTGAAGTGAAAGTGTCCAAAAGACATTTAATCAAATATTAGAATTGCTGTATGTATATTTTAAACACAGGTTTTGTTATATTTCCAGAAGACCTATAAAAATAATGTATGAAAGAACCAAAATACATGATTGTTTTTGTAACAAACATGTATGTGTTTCAGCAATTCCATCATAGAAAATTTAGAGTTATAGGAGTCACTGGAAACTCAAAACTGCCATGATATACATGGCCTTTATAAGTGTAGGTAAACTTTTGTTCACAACTGTACTTCCTAATGGGCTATTTCATTGTGCCGGTTTATTTTGCTTTGTTCAACACCATAGAAAACAGCAAAACTAATTTAAAAGCAGTCTAAACTTTTGACTGGTGCTGCACACGTTGGCTGAGAGCAAGACAAGGAACAAATAACAAGAAATGCAGGTGCAGTTGAAGAACACTGTGACTAACACACTGACAAATAGATTTTTTTACACTGTAAAATGTCATGTTTAGTTTGGATCATGGTCACACTTCTTCAACATGGGCTGATATCAAGTTCTTAACAAATTTATTAGACCACCACCCAGTGTAAGGTGCTAAATTAACAGTATTGTTAATTACCAAGATATTTTTTTGTTTCTGTGATGGTTCATCTGTCAGTATGTGCAAGCTCTTTAACCAAAATTATATTTTTCATGCTAAAATATAATTATTGCTGCTACATGAATTTTCAAATGTACTGTTTTACAAAACAGCAGAAAAAAATAATAAGCACATTGTTGTTTTTTGATCGAGATGCCAAATTAAAATTATTTGCTTGCATTCCGGAACAGAAAAAAATGTTTTTAGTGGTTGTATGTTATTTTGGTTATATTTTAATTTATATTCCAGTGTCCTGGCTCAAATTTGGGTATTAAAAACTTGAATTCTATTTAAAATTCCTCACTTCTGTTCAAAATGGTAACGCATAGGGAACTATTTAGTTGTTCAAGTTTGTTATTTGCCTAATAAATAACAATAGAAATGACAGATTTCTTAAATATTTGTGTGTTATCGTTTTTATGACTAGGTGATCTAATAAATTTGTGAAGTACTGCATATTATTGTTGTATTTCAAACTTTCAAACACTGATTTCCATCCCCAAAACTGGTGAGACTATAATCTCAACACTTTTGTAGAAGCTTCTGAGTTAGAAGCAGAGGTTGTGTGCATTGCTGGATTATACAATTTAGAAAAATATATTTTAAAAAACAACAACAATAAACAAAATAAATAAAAAATAACCCTAGAAGACTCATTAGCTAAAATAGCATTAGCCAGTCTGATGTTAGCTAAACAACATTAGCGTACTAATAGTGTACATAAGTGACAGCTTTGGCTACATATATTTATAATGTTTTTTTTTAACAGTATATAACTATGCTTTGTGTAAAAAACTAATAAAATATCATATATACAAAAATAAATAAATAATAACCCTAGAAGGCTTATTAGCTAAAATAGCATTAGCTAGTCTGATGCTAGCTAAATAACGCTAGCTTACCAATAGTTTACTGCAGCTTTGGCTACATATATTTAGAATTTATCTGTTTTTTTTACAGTACATATCTATGCTCATGTGTACAAAAAACGATATCCAATTGCATTTCATTTTATATATTTGTTTTAACACATCATTAGCTAAAATAGTATTACCCAGTTTGATGCTAGCTAAATAACGTTAGCATACTAATAGTGTACATGAGTGACAGCTTTGGCTACATATATTTATAATGTATACATATTTTTTACAGTATATATCAATGCTTATGTGTAAAAAATTAATGAAATATCATATATACAATAATAAATATATAATAACCCTAGAAGGCTTATTAGCTAAAATAGCATTAGCTAGTCTAATGCTAGCTAAATAACGCTAGCTTACCAATCGTTTACTTGTGACAGCTTTGGCTACATATATTTATAATTTAAATTTTTTTATTGTATATATCTATTCTTATGTGTAAAAAAACTAATGAAATTACATATATACAATTGCATTCCATTTCATTTTATGTATTTGTCTTTAAACGTCTATGCCTGTGAGGAAGTGTTGCCTGAGAGCCAGAACTCAGGGTTTGCACCGCCTCCATTTCCTGAGCTAACAAGACTCGCCTCGGCTGTGACAGACACCCTCAGCCCATCTTTAACACTCTCACGGCGGCAGGAAAACGTCGCTAAAGTGGGAAAAAAATGCCTTTAGGAGGATATACGGCTTGTTGATGTCGCTCGGTGTTCATGTCAGCCAACGAGTGCCTTGAATTACCCGGCGACTATTAGGCTAACTTAGCCTTGCTAGCGCAATAGCTAAGACGCTAGCTGTTTAGCCTTAGCCAGCTTTCAGACGCTAGCTAAATAGCGTAAGCTACTAATAGTTTACATGTGAGGGACGGCTTTGGCTCCTGTTTTAACCGAACTACTAAACCGAGAAACGGGTAAGAGAAGTTTCACACCTGTACTGCGGAAACTTTGTGTGTCAGATTTATTTGTAATGAAGACATTTGAATTTCGCTTTGCTAAGTTGAAGAAAACAACGTCGTCTTATACAATCGAGGCGAGATCGTGTGTTTGTGATCATGTCATCAGTAAAATCTGAAATCTGGTGGTTTTGTTTGAGCCTTAAACAAAAGATGTGTGTCACTGGGGCTCTTTGCCTCATGGTACTGAGGATGACGTAATGTTTTCCTCCCGTTCATCGGTACCTGTGCGCAGGTGTTGGGATGCACAACGAGCCCACCGTTTACCACGATAACAGCTGACCTGCTCACTCACCAGGTGGAGCAGGGTTTGGATCAGGAATTTAGATGATTAAGTGAAAGTGAAAGTTTATCCGTTGAGTTGTGGTTTGCCATGTGTCAGTAGGTGATGGAATGCAGATGTTCACTGCTGCCTCCAGAGGTTTGTCAGAGGAGCCATGTGGGGACACTGAAAATGTTGGTGTGGTGCACGAAAACCAAAAGAATCAAATGAATTTCAGGAATTCTGTTATGCTGCTGTTGCGTGAAGGCGAGTTGAAAAGTATGCCACTATGAGAAACACTAATTTGCATGCTGATAATTTGTTTTCTTATTTTACAGTGAATTTTTACAAATTTTCTTATTTGCATAAACCAAATTCAGGTACTTGGGGCTTAATGATTTGAAGAAAATATCTGACTGCGATTTGCGATTTGTGCTGAACTAAAATCTAAATTCAGCATGTAATATATTATTAAATTCTAGCCTTTCTTTTTGATATTTTTTGCACCAACACGTGGCATCTCTACTACAGAACAGACATCTTGAAACAACCACAACAAGCCTGCGCTACACTGGAAATGATAATGGGCATGTGGAGAGTCTAGAAACCACAAGCCAGTAATGAGTCACACATCCGCGACAGAATCTTCTCGAAGTTGCTTGTCAAATGTCCTCCTGAAGATTTCAGTAAAGTTGGTGGACATTTTGGGGGACAGGATCATGTTGTAGGACATCCAGAGCATCGTATGGCAGATTGTCTGTCCAAATGCTACCGTGCTAACTGAAACTACGTCGTGGCACAAACCGACGTGCCAGCATTCAGCATGCCCACAGTTTGTTCTCACCTTTCTCTTGTCATCTGTGGCTTTTTGTAGGAATTTCTGGCCACGCTATATGATCTTCTTTGAAACATCTGACTATGGTGTAGATCAACTCCATGTTTGAGAATTTATCGCCAGTTGAACAGCTCAGATTTTTATTTGTGCACAATTTACTCAATTTAGCCCATAAAAACATATTTAACTTCTAAGTCAGAAAAAGACCAACATTTTGCATGCTAAATGTATGTTTTGATCAGTACGAGAGTAAATAATTTGATAAACTTTGGTTTCTCATTTCATATGTTTATTTATTGCGACGACACAGTGCATATTAGTGAACATACAATCTCATAAGTTTACACAAGGTTGCAGTGAAAAAGATGGATTTAGCGCAACACTGATTTCCATCCGTTGTCCCACACATAAAGAAAAAACATACACAGTTACAGACTTATAAAAACGCTATAGTAAAACAAAGACAATGATGATGAATTAATTCTGGCTGGGTTAAACCTCCCCTAAAGTATTATTGTTTTACTAAAGTGCTTTCTAGGAAAAGCCTGTCATAAAGTGCTAATAGTTTAAAGTGCTTGTTTTGAAAGTGCCTGATTTTCTCAAAATTTCTTACTTTACAGTGAGTATTTTTAATTGTCTGATGTGCTTGGACCAGAACAGGAGCACAGGGTCGAACGATAATCTAAGTGCAGATTTAATATTATTTAAACTTCTGTTCAATATTTGCCTTGTAATAGATTTAAAACATGTTGGAACATTACCATCAAGAGATGCCATCAGAAGTGTGTCTGTGGCACAAAGAGAGCAGCATTATTTCCTGAAATCGTTGACACAACAGTATAAACACATATAACTATATCCACATTGCAGACTTTTTTGTGATTTCAAGTTAAAATAAAGGCATTTTATTAGCCGTAATACTAGGTGGGTACTTTTACGTTTGAAAAATAAACTTTACAGTCAGTGCTCACAGATGGCCAAAATATGTAATATGCAACCTACTGTTGGCATTTCTGTACAATGGTTTCTTGCCAATTATTGGCCGACATCTAGATATATTTTTGATGTTGGTCCAGCTAATTTATTTGCCAGGTTTTCTTTAAAAACAGAGATTTTGTGAAACGTGTTGTAAAGATGTTGAGTTGATTGTGAAAAGCTTCATGCATGTATACTTTGTAGAATGTCACAAGACTAAACTGTTTTGCTACTGCGAAACTGCATTTAATATTTATTCATAATTTAAATGTTCTCCATCTCTGTATTTTTACATTGTACATTTTGCATTTCATATTTTTTCATTGTTTGTGTTTTTACAATGACTCTAGGTGACATTATGTTGGATACCGCCGTATGTTTCTACTGATTATATTCTTGTTAGCATTTTAATTCTCTCACTATGTTACTGGTGCAGAAGTCATAGATGCATGAAAGTGCTGCTGCAGACAGACTTATTGACAATAGTTTCATAGGATATGTATGTGTGTTTGTAAATCTAAAATAATAATGTTATTGATGTGTTTTTGTAGGGATGGTGCAGCCTCAACCTGATGGTCCGATGCAGTGGGACATGTCCGGAGAGGATAGTGGAGGGGCCCTCAGGGTCCCACCAGAGCTGGCTGCCAATGAAGTAGTGACCAGATTGCTGGGTGACAACCAGCAGCTTAGAGGTAAGAATAATCACAGAATAAAAGGAAAAAATGTAGAGCAGTATTTAATCCACTAAACGCTGAGACAATAAGCAAAAAATGACAAAACTTGATAACATACAGCATTTCTCCTGCAGATGTTTTCTTGCTAATAGTAAAATTTGGGTATGAATTCAACATTTTTTTTTTGTTAGAGGGACGGTTTTACAGTTGCACAATTTCAGTTTAAGCAGTGAAAATCACAATACTTAAGTTATATCATAAAATTCATATCATCTCCTACACCAGGGGTGTCAGACTCATTTTAGTTCAGGTGCCACATTCAGCTCAAATTGATCTGAAGTGGACTAGACCAGTAAAATCATAACATAATAACCAACAAATAATGTCAACTCCAAATGTTTTCCTTTGTTTTAGTGCAAAAAAAGCATATGTACATTCTGAAAATGTTCATATCTTTTTACACAACATTATGAACAACCTGGAATTTATTAGATAAAAATAAATTCCGGAGGTGGGGGTGGGCGGGGTCGGGGTGGGGTGTTCGATACCACCATCACGACCCAATATTCGGATATTCGGGTCCAGCCCTAGTATTTTCACAGTAAGTATTCATTTTCAGCTCTGTAATTTTTACACTTTACAAAGTCATTTAGCGGGCCAGATTTGGCCCACGGGCCTTATGTTTGACACCTCTGTCCTGCACTTATCTTCTCCTCACAGTATTAGTTTATCTACAGGCCCCATGTTTTTAATAAGCATCAGTCTCCTTTTACCGTCATCCTCCTGTCCTCCAGAGGCTCTGCGGCGGAGCAATCTAGCCTTGCGTCAGCGCTGCGAGGAGATGGAGGGATGGCAGCGGAGAACGAGAGAGGAGCGAGAGTTTCTCAGCTGTCGTTTCCAGGAGGCTAGGGCGCTGGTGGAGAGGCTGGCCCAGGAGAACCACTCCTTACAGGGCCTGGTGAACGGACCGGCGTCCTCCTCCTCCAATCACTGCTGCAGCTCCAGCCAGACTGAAGACCTGCAGGGACGTCCAGCCAGGAACGGGCCGGCGGACGGACCACAGGTGAGCCAGGTGAAAATTCATTCGTCTTGTCTTTGTGTTTCTATTAATTTGCTGAGATCTGTTGCTGCTGTAATCATGACTGAATATTGCTGTTCATTGTAATTTTACAGAAGCAAGCAGACATTCACTGTGCTCTCTGTGGCCTCATTTTTCACTGCAATATAAAGTTCTGCACCTCTATGCAAACAGAAAAACCATGACTAGAAGTAGAGAAAGCTCAGAAATATCTTTTGTGAAGTGTCACAAAGACTCTATAAAATATTAAAAAATGAGAAAGCAAAAGTTTAATTTCTTTGATTTGACAAAATTTGGAAAATCCTGGAGCCTGCATGCCCAAACCGTTTTGTGCATGCATGTGTTATATTACTGTAAAGGCTCCTGACTCTACATATAGGTGTTTTACTTCTTGCGTTTTTGATTTGTTCCCGTTGTCCAATCTGATTTGTGTACACACTGCCTGCAGTTCTGCCCAGATCAACCAAAAAGTCACAGAATTTTTGTCACATGACTGTTGGTCACTGTTGAGTCACTACTGTCTTCATTATTTTGCCAAGGAGTGTAAGCAATTTTTAAATTTTTGATAGATTCTGGTTAGCACAAACAGTTTATTTTAGCAAATATTTAAATGAGACATACAGAATTAAGTGATTTTCCGCTGATATCTCTACACTATGAAGATGTCAAACCTGAACTGTAGTGACCTCTGCTTCTAGTAGAGCTGGGAGACCATTGTTGTCTGTTGTTCCTGTCATTACCTGACACATCTTCCTGAGACTCGACCCATTCATTTATGTCCTCTGTGGTGGAAATTAGTTTTTGATCGTTATCTTTTGACTCATTTGAGCTGCCCTATTAAATCCTGTTTCCCATTTCCAAACATATCTCGTGATTTCGTGGGACGAGGGGAAACTTTGTTTTCATGCTGAGACAAAACGCAGGCCTCCTGACTGTTGAGAGTTTAATTTATGTTCAAGGTCAGTTTAATTTAGTTTCTTAACCCTCCTGTTAGGTTCATTTCTCAGGAACAGCAAAAATGTTCCTGGGTCATGTTTAATTATCCAAAAGTGTCAAAAACCAAAAAAAATCCCATTAAACAGTGTTTATATGTCATTATTAACTCCATTACTAAACATTTCTATCAATGTTTAGCGCAGTGGTGTTCTTTAGCTCTCACAGATCATGGTTCAATGAGGATAAGTCACTCGTTTTTAATTAAAAACGCACGGTAAAACTTTTTTTAATGTACATTGGAAAGACCTACACAATAATTTTACGTAACATTTTATTTTACATTTGAAATTTTTTGAAATTTTTTTCTTTTCATGGAGTTAATAAATTAACACAAGACAACTCTTCTGTTCAGGATGTGTTTCCAAATGTGTGAAATGAACCATTTTCAATTTATATGCTGATTACACTTATTAAGCCAAGCAGAAGTTTCATACTGAAAAAAATAATGTTAACAATTTATTTTTTTAGATTTTCTTGCTTTAAAATGGGTCATTTTGACCCGTAACATAACAGGAGGGTTAAAGTTTCATTAGGAAATGACTGACATTCTTGTTTTCTTGTAAGCCTGTTTTGATTTAGAAGTGTTGCTGTTGTTTTTTGTTTGTTTTTATTCGTTGTGTTGTCCACTACAGTGGACGTGCTGGAAAATCTAAAAAGTTAAAATGAAAGATCCTTTTATCCCTCGGTTCTCGGGAGGATATAATGAAAAAAAAACATGAATAGATAGATAGATAGATAGATAGATAGATAGATAGATAGATAGATAGATAGATAGATAGATAGATAGATAGATAGATAGATAGATAGATAGATAGATAGATAGATAGATAGATAGATAGATAGATAGTATAACAACAGGAATAATAATAAGCATATAGGAGAGGTGCTTGGGTGATGATGGACCAGGATTATTGAGTTTTATTTATACATATTAGTGTATTATTATTGGTCAAAGTGCCTCCCCTAATACACACTGTGAAAAACTGGCCAAGAAATGAAAGATATATCACAACTGGTGTTTTGTTTTGCGTTTTTGTGAATAATATTTTATGGGGTTCACGCAGCAATCAGAAGAATTTAGATGGAATCCTCCAATGCCAAAGGTGTAATAAATGCACCTCTAATATTATTTCTTTTTTCTCTCATGTGTTCCAGACTCTAGACCACTGGGACAGGAAGAGAGTTGAAGATACAGAACAATACACGCAAACCACACCTCCTCGCAGCCTGGTAAGACATGTGTCTGTGTATTGATCCTGTTTCTGTGTTACTGTGGTCACTTAAACTGTACATTTGTGTATCCCTGTGTATCTAGGATGACGCAAGTGTGAGTATATTCTTGAGTCATGCAGTCACCTCGTCCCCAACCTCATTTTCAGAGGAACAGGGAGATGTAAGTTAGTCTGCTCACTCCATCCCGTTTCCACCAATCAAATCTCTGATTTCCTCTGCATTGCTTAGTTTGATTTGCCACTTTGCTTATCTTTGATCACACCTTAAAACTCTCATTCCTTCTGATAAAAACATGGCATCGCCTGTAAAACGTTCCAAGAATAAACCTGACACCAGCTGAGGTTATGGGGGATGGTGTTTTACATTTGGCAGAATAAACAATGAGGTTATCTCTGTTTTTTCATTTGATTCCCGAGCAGGAAGACGGGCTTGAGTACAATTTGTACCACAGTGAAGCACAGCATTAACACACATGTGATTGTCATTAGTAACACCCTGAGCTTTTTCACTGCAGTATAAAGTCTTGCACCTCTGTGGAAACAGAACAACCATGATGAGAAAAAGAGAGAACTCAGACATGCCTTTTAGTTATAAAGCTATAATGACATAAGTATAAAAAAAGGCGACTCTACATACTAAAGATAGTCATGGAAAAAAATGATTGGACCACCCTTGTTTTCTTCAATTTCTTGTTCATTTTAATGCCTGGTACCACTAAAGGTATATGTTTGGACAAATATAATGATAACAACAAAAATAGCTCATAAGAGTTTAATTTAAGAGCTGATATCAGATATTTTCCATGGTTTTCTTGATAATAACCAAAATCACTTCAGTTCTTCCATCAATAGCTATTGCATTGTTCTGCCAAAAGCAGCTTTTAGGATTCCATGTTTTCTTTTCTGTCTGTTTTAGTCACATGATCCACACAGGAGTTAGTACTGATTCCTAACCATTGTTTCTGATGACTGCAGCCATGCTTCATGTTCTCCACCAGCTTCTGACATTGTTCTGCTGTCACAACAGCCCATTCCTGTTGCACTAATTCAAACATATTTAATTTGTTTTTGTGCTTGTGGTTCTCCATTTAGCGTTTAATGATTTTCCACAGGTTTTCAATTGGATTTAGATCTACTGATTGAGCAGCCAAGGCATGGTTCTAATGTTCTGATTCTCCATCCAGGCTTTAACTGACCTTGCTGTGTGGTAAGGGGCATTGTCTTGTTGGAAAATCCAGTCATTGGAGGCAGGAAAGAGTTTTCCAGCTGATGGAAGAAGACTGTTTTCAAGAGTAGTCCTGTACATGAACCTGGTTGATTGTCCCTGTTCCACCGAGACTGAAACTACCCCAGATGGTCACTGATCCACCCCCATGTTCTACTGTAGGCACAGACAGCCTGGTTTGTAGCTTCTCTAGGCTTCCTCCTAACCAGTAAGTTGGCTGGAGTGGACATCAACTGAAACCTGGATTCATCCCTGAAGAGAACCTTAGTCCAATCATCAGCAGTCCAATCCTTGTGATCCCAGCAAAGAGTAACCAGCTTTCCTCTGCCTTTCCTTGATGAAGGGCTTCTTTCTGCCCTGTGTGACTTCAGACCAGCTTCAAGAAGTCGGTTTCCAACTGTCCTTGCTGAACAAGTCAGATTTCTCCATAGTGCCCACTCATTTTTAAGGTCCCTGGAGGTCTGAGGACGATTCCTGACACAGGAACAGATGAGTGCACAGTCATCTGGTGGGTAGAAAGATTTTTTGTTGCGACCAGCTAGCAGTTTGGTAGCACCATGTTGGGCTTGTTTTTCTTGGTGTAATGAACGGCTGTCTTGTAGATCTTCAGTTTTTTAACTACCTGTCTCTCATTCATGCCAATTTCCAGCAGTGCCAAGACGTCTGCCTTTGAGGCTTCACATGATTCTTTAGTTTTCGGCGTTATGTGAGAGCTGACAACTTCTGAGTTGTGCTACTGCTTGGATGTCAGCAGGAAACCACTTTGCATGTGCTGCTGATGACATGAAATGGCCTCTTATTTACCCTGGGATACAGTGAAGCTGAAGCATGTCAAATAGGACATAAAGTATTATGGAATCAGCTGCATTTTTTTGTCATGTTCATTGTATTCTTCAGGGAGTATACCTTTAGTGGTCCCAGGCATTAAAATGAACAAGAAATTGAAGAAAACAAGGGTGGTCTAATAATTTTTCCATGACTGTGTTTTCCTACTTCTATTTGTTTCCATCCTTATCGCCTGTCTGCTTTGTGTAAATGCAGCCTGCAGTTCAGCCGAGAAGGCAGTGAATTTTTTGTCCGTCAGTCATAGCTGAGTCACTAATAGCTTCATTGTTGCACAAAGCAGTCCAGAATTTAGAATTTTTCCAGAGACTAGTTAATGAAAACTGTACATTTTTAGCAAATTTTATTATTTTTTTTTATTTCAAGCGATTTTAATCTTAGTTGAAAATTCAATGATTCTTCTCTTTTTGCAGCATCATTTTCTTTTTTTTCAAGCTGCTGGTAGGTTGTGGGGGTTCACAGAGTTCATCTCATTTCTGAATCCCTCTCACATCTCGGTTTCTACTTTGCGCATGTTTTCTCTGCAGCCTGTGGAAGGTGCAAACGATTTCCTGCAGCTGCTGAAGAGCCACAAAGAGAAGCTGGAAGAAGGTATGCGAGAGCTGAGGAGGAAGAACGAAGAGCTGGAGCGGGAGAAGGATGAAGGAGACGGAGAGAGAGAGCGAATGCGTCGCTGCATCGACCAGCTAAGAGCCAAACTGGCCCAGGCACAGGTAACACTGAGACCCACGCATCAAGAAACTATACTGAGGTGTCAGTAAGGCTAAACACATTTTAATTATTCTTATTGGAGCCTTGTGTACCACAGCTTGTGACTAATTTTATTGCTTCACACACCCGCTGTGAGTACTGATAATTGCTAAGAAACCTCCCTCCGCTAGCCTGACAACCTTGTGTGACGTCATCCTCTCTGTTACCGCAAGACTCTCATGTTCTGGACTTGTATTGACATATTTGAGAAATGTTAGAAAGAAAATTCCCGGCCGTAACAATTGCTTTTGTGTCTTAAGCTCCTCCTAAGTTCAACTTTGACAAATATTGTGTGCAAACTGATGACATCTGCTATAGTTTTCGTATGTTTATGCTCTTTGTAGATTATAAAACCATTTTAAAGTGGAATATGTGGAAACATCACTAGAAAATGACCAGTGCCTCTATGAGAGCTTTGATACAGAAACACATCAGAGATTTTAGGTTAAACATGACATGTAGTCTTAAAAAAAAAAAAAAAAAAAAAAAAAAGGTATTTTAATTCTTGTCAAAAAGGAGGAGTTGCTAGGATTTTTGGGATCTAAAAAATAGCCATCACCGACATGGTCTTTTCAGGGCAAATGCCGATTTTTGGTAATGAAGAAGGTCCAATTTGGAACCGATATACGTTATATGTTATAGTTTAACAGCATGTGATAACAGGGAACCTGTCATTCATAACTAGCTTTCTTCTTCAATGACAGTCACGAGAACTGAATACGTAGGATAGCAACAGAAATGATGGCTTTAGAGCAACACAGAACACGAGGACGCTCTTTTCTGTTTCCTGTCACATCATTAACAGTTTGTCTCCTGCAGTTATATTAACTGTTCTTCTCTGTTTTCTTAATGTGTCACTGTTCTGTCACTTTTATTGCCCACTGAAGTTTAGATCTTGAACCAGTATAAAGTTTTCAACATTCTGTTTCAGGTTAATCTGTGGCTGTCTAATAACTTAGCAGCTAGCTGTTAGTGTAACCTTAGGCACTGTGAGAGAAGCTAATTTCCTGGTTTGTGTTTCTTGTTCAGCTATCGCAGGTTGTGTTTCTGCTAGAGATATGTGTCTGTTAGTTAGAATAGACAGTTAAAGTTAATTTTAATTTAGAAAGGCGTTACATGTACTCCAGGTAGCATTAGCCACAGGCCTGATAGCTAGCCTCTTCGTGATAGTCTTAGCCTAGTGTTGTCGGCAAACATTCTCAGTGTAACGGGGAAACGGGCACATTTGTGGAAAATTGTGGTGTTTATTGCAACTTTAACAACTACTCTTCAAACACAGCTCCGGTCTGCATATATGCTTGTCTGTATACGGTAGCTTTCAGTGTTGATTTCCTGTTGCTCGTCACGTTTAACCAGTCAGATAGAACTATGGGCAGGACATCGATGACTATATAATCGGTCTATCCATAATAAAAAATAGTTTGATCAACTAATCGCCTAGCTCCTTGCTCCTCTCTGTTACATCTTGTTTTTAACTTATAGATGATATTTTCTGTGATGTGAATGTTTCACAGGCGAGCGGTGCTACTGAGGACGTTGTTCCACATCGCTCTGAGGCGCAGCACTCCTCCGACTGGTACGATGCATTTTCCTTTTCATATGAACTTCATTGCATTGTCTGAAACTAACAGCACTAAACTGACTTCCTGCTGAAGTTTTGAATGCTATTTCCTTCATATTAACTGTACAGTATATCCGCAGATAATTCTCCTCTGTGGCATAAGGACAACACTAGTGTGCTCTTTTTGATTTCTGCCTGACGTCTGGGATGTCTTCCTCCTCCTCCTGCCTCTCTTTCTGTTCCTTCTTCCAGCTCTAGCCTAGCTAAACTCACAGAGCAGCTTCAGGCCACACAGGGCAGGTGAGCACACAGCTCTGTGTGGCTTTATCTTTCTCACTGTGTGCATGTTGGCTTTATACACTCCTCTCTCCATCACTGTGGATCTGGCAGCACTTCTACCTGCCTGCCTTTTATGTTTAAACTCATTTTGTTTCCAGTGTAGCCCTTTTCAGACATGGGATATGTAAAACTGCTGCTTTGACAGTCCGTTAAAGTGATGGCAACATTCTGAAATTCAGACATGGGGTCACTTTTAATGTTTCTCACAGTAGATTAAACTGCACAGCCAGTACACTATAATGCATAATAATGCACTAAAGACTAAATCTTAACTAGAATAGATCTCTATTGTCATTGTTAAACAACGAAATCCAGGTTAGCAGCTTTTGGGGTTAGTAGCGTTCAAGAAAAGAGCAAGGAATCATTACAAAAAATACAATAAAAATAAAATTTCACTTTGTAAGAACAAAATTGCACTCCGTATAGTATAATTAAAAAGACAAGTTAGTGCACATCAGGTAGTACATACAAATAGTGACATAACAACAGTCTAGTTTATTTGTGATTTTGTAAACACAGAACATTCTATCCAGGCGTGATGATAAAATAATTACTACATAACGACCAGTAAAATAAAAACATGACATGAGGAAAGCTATTGTGTAAAAAATGATTTAACTACAGATGATAAACTGTGACTCTCACCTGTCTAAGGTTGTCTGCTGCTGTTGTCTGATGCTGCAGATATTTAATAAACTCAGAAGACTCCTATAAACAGCTGGAAGCAACAAACTAAATGTCCGCTCCTGTTAACATCTTATTAAAACCAGGATTTCATTTATTAACTAGAAAAGCGTGGGTGGAACGCACTGAATATTAGAATTGGTTCATATCGTAACGAGACGAATACCGGTCACACGACATCGTCCGACAGGGTGTGGGGGGAATCCGAATATTTGGATCTCAAAAAAAATATTCGGATAACATCGTCACGACCGAATATTCGGATATTCGGTTCCAGCTCTAACCTAAACCCTGGCGGGAATTGATGGGACTTGGAAACACCCCCACAGTTTAATCAATTGTTCCTTGTATCATTTCCAACGGATAAGTCCTGATAAGTCCACACCTGTGGATTTGTAGTAGGATCACAATCATGTGATCGTCAGCAGGCAGCTGATGTAGTGTTCACTTGTTGTCATGGTTACAGTGACGCCGTGCCGCTATCTCACAATGATACAGAAATCTTTAACAAATCCATGGATCCAGACTATAAGCTGCATCACTGCCAAAATCTAATCACTTGGTCCTTGTGTCATTTCTGACCTTCCCTGAAAATTTCATCCAAAGCCGTTAGTCCGTTTTTGAGTAATGTTGCTAACAGACAGACAGACAGACAAACCAACACTGATCGTAACATAGCACCGCCTCGTTCCCTGACGGAGTAATAATGAATCTCATTAGTCTGAGCTGTTGTGTCCTTTGCCATAAATCTTTATTTTCATGGACATTTGAGGTTGTAGCCTAACAGATGTAAAATTTTAGAGTAAAATGAGGGCACACTGTGATGCTTCTGGACCAATATTGGTGCTGAAGTGCATCCATGTCATGTTTAAAATGTAGAATACACAAATCTTACTAAGTCTGAACAATGAAATTGTGATTTTTGCGGAAAATCGAGCATTGTAGTTATTCAGACACCAAACCAACACGTTCGGATGCCATCAGATTAACGGACAGGAGCACATGTCTGCAAGGGGCTTCTGTTCTATAGGATCTTTTGTTTTTCTGTAAACAAGGCATTTTACAGATTATCTTCCATCCAGTGTGGTTTTATTTTTTCTTATGTTGTGAAAATCATGACATATTTTTGTGGAACTGAGGGATCTATCGATTTATCTTCCATTTAATTAAAGGTTTGTTTTGTTATATTTACACATCATTTTGACAGAAGGATTTCAGTAAAGCATGTATTTATAATTATTTGAATAACAGTTGCAATTATTTTTTTATGATTACTTGCTTAATGTAGTGTAGACTGTATTGAGCAAGGACTATACCAAGCATCGTCACAAAGGCTCTGCATCGTGTTTGAAAAGTTTGAAGGGAATCAAATTATGCAGTTTTTTGTTGCTCATCTCATTCCAGAGTTCCTCTTTCATTCCTCTATTCATTCAACTGTTCTACATTAAAATATGAGTATTATTTGTGGTTTACGTGAACTTCCTCATCAGTATTGAGATGTAATATTCTGCTAGCTACCTGCTGAAAATGGATGTGAAGGAAATTGACACCATGTTGGTCTTTTATGAAAAACAAAAAGGCGCTTCTTTGTTTTTCAATGTAAAAAAAATCACAGATACAAAGATAATATACAATGGTTTATGCTCTACAAAATCATCTTCATCCAAGCATCAATTGTACAGAATCTGATTCAAGAAAACCTTTTATTATAATATTTTTTTTTTTTTTTTTACAAGGAGACCTGAAGAATAATGTGATATTGATAAATATGTGCGACAAGCTTAGATTTGGTTAAATCTTCTGACGGAGTTCAAGGGCCGTCAGAAAATTGAAAATTGAAAATTGGCGTTGCTTGCTTCTTTTTTTTATTGTTTCTGGCTCTGATAGATGTTGTAATTTTGCTGACAAGACTTGGCATACTTTTCTATAACTGGACTTAGCTGGCAGTTACAATTCAGGTTTTTCTGTAGGTATCGGGAGCTGGAGGAGAAACTCGATTACCTGCAGAAGAGTTCGGCTCAGCGGGACAGAACTGAAGCTCTGCTCAAACAGAAGGACAAGGACTGTGCTCAGGTATGAAATACGACCAGCTGTGATTTTTGTTTAAATCTTTAGAGACTTTTATCCGCAGTCAGTCGGATGCCTTGAAGCTCTTTGTGCTTTTGCAGCTGGCCAAGGATTGCGAGGCCCTGAAAGCTCAGGCAACCTCCCTGTTAGGAGAATTGAAGGAGAGGCAGAGCTGCTTGGACAAGAGCGAGATGGAGCGCAAAATGTTGGAAGAGAAGTAAGTTGTCATGTCAGCACAAATATTTATGCAGATTCTTCGCTGTGTCCAACTACAAAGTGAGATTAGTGGGTTAGCGAAGTAAGTTGGGCCAAAAGTTATAATTTTCAGTGTCACAAAGGTGGCTCTCTTTTTACCTGGCTGGATCTCCATGGTAACATACACTGTGGAGCTAGATCTCCATGGTAACATACGCTGTGGAGCTAGATCTCCATGGTAACATACGCTGTGGAGCTAGATCTCCATGGTAACATACGCTGTGGAGCTAGATCTCCATGGCAACGTATGCTGTGGAGCTAGATCTCCATGGTAACATATGCTGTGGAGCTAGATCTCCATGGTAACATACGCTGTGGAGCTAGATCTCCATGGTAACATACGCTGTGGAGCTAGATCTCCATGGTATCATACGCTGTGGAGCTAGATCTCCATGGTAACGTATGCTGTGGAGCTAGATCTCCATAGTAACATACGGTATGGAGCTAGATCTCCATGGTAACATATGCTGTGGAACTAGATCTCCATGGTAACATACGCTGTGGAGCTAGATTTCCATGGTAACATACGCTGTGGAGCTAGAGCTCCATGGTAACGTATGCTGTGGAGCTAGATCTCCATAGTAACATACGCTGTGGAGCTAGAGCTCCATGGTAACATATGCTGTGGAGCTAGATCTCCATGCTAACATACGCTGTGGAGCTAGATCTCCATGGTAACATACGCTGTGGAGCTAGATCTCCATGGTAACGTATGCTGTGGAGCTAGATCTCCATAGTAACATACGGTATGGAGCTAGATCTCCATGGTAACATATGCTGTGGAACTAGATCTCCATGGTAACATATGCTGTGGAGCTAGATTTCCATGGTAACATACGCTGTGGAGCTAGAGCTCCATGGTAACATATGCTGTGGAGCTAGATCTCCATGGTAACATATGCTGTGGAGCTAGATCTCCATGGTAACATATGCTGTGGAGCTAGATCTCCATGGTAACATATGCTGTGGAGCTAGATCTCCATGGTAACATATGCTGTGGAGCTAGATCTCCATGGTAACATATGCTGAGGAGCTAGATCTCCATGGTAACATATGCTGTGGAGCTAACCTGTTCTGGTTCTGTTCAGAGTTTCTGATTTAAATCGGCTGGAAGAAGCGTCTCCCTTTAACCAAGACGTTTCCTGAAGTTTATTCATAAGTGATGCAGATTCTCAGCTGAGGGAAAATGTTTTATCTGCAAACACCATAAGCTGTAAAACCACTGAATGAAGCAGTTACAGTGTCACACACTGTCAGGGTTCCCATGCGTCCTGGAAAACCTGGAAAATGATTGACCAATTTTCCAGTCATGGAAACATATGGAAAATGAGAAAAAAGGTCAAATGTCCTGGAAACGGTTACCTTATCCTGGAAGAATATTTATCCTCCCCCTGTCAATGCAAACAGTTTAAAAGTTATGCACATGCATGTCTGTTGTCACCTTATCTTCTGGGCAACATTAAGGCATATAACATATATATATATAATAATATATATATAATAGCGCTTCTCTGCGTCTAGCCGGCGCAGCGCCCCCCGTGACGCTACCAGCCAATTAAAAAGGCATTTCCCCTTGAGCAGTTCTGCAACCCAGTTCTTCCAGTTGACTTTGTCACTACATTTAGTGACTTTTCAGACCCCTTTAAGGACTTATTGCCTAGAGACAAAACTAGTGACTGTAAGTTGAAAAGTGTCGCCAGTGTTGGTCCACCAGTGTGAGGGTTTTCTCTGCCGTAGGCGGCCACAGGCTCTTCTCTGTCCTCTGTGGAGTGACAGCAGAGCAGAGTTCTAGTGGGCGTGTCGGTTCCTGATTGGCTGGGAGCTGCGAGATGCAACATCTCTGATTTCAGCACAGTGAGAGTTAAACAGGTAATCTGAATGGACCACGTTTCACTCAGTAGTTCACATTTGTTTTTTTGTCTGACAAAAAGAAGTGAATGAAAACAACATTAGGAACTCTGTTGTATTACTATGTGCACAGATAGATGGAGAGAAGAAATTAGAGAGATTAACGACTTTTCATGTTGACTTAATCTCTTCAATTTCCAATATAATTAGTTGTCAACAGAGTGGGATGCGCACAGAGACCACAGGGAAGAGGGGCACCCTTACAATGAGAAGACTGGAACTATAATATGTTCATTTGAACCGCTAGCATGGGTCAAGAAGCTAAAATAACTGAGCAACTTTTTTAAGGAGCATTTTTGTTAGAATGACATTGCTTTGTTTTATATTGACCTTATTACACTGCAGGATAAAGTTTTATTTTGATATTTTAGTTATATTTATGACAATTTCTGATTTGCTTGGGTATTTTGGCAGTGATTTTGATTTTAATTATATTTGAGGAAGCAGGTGCCAGATGTGTAAAAAATCTGAGTTGTGCAGTAAACTGACATGAAACAAAGGAAATTGTTTTTCAGAGATTTATTGAAAATATACAAATATTTTTTAAAAAATTGCACCAGAGAAAGTAAGAGAGAAGAAAAAGTTGAGTTAGGAATTACCCAATTGAACACTGTGACTCCAGTTTGTCATGCTGGTGCTATGCTGTAATCTGTGGGTGTGTTTGCATTGTTCTATGATACATTTGTCATAATTATTTTCATAGATAAATTATAGTCATAGACTGCACATCAAATATCTGAGTAAATAATATAGAAACAATCTGGGTAAATGCAAGTTACAACTGTAGTAAAGAACACTTCCAAAGAATGAGGGGGATGGGAATGTATGAGTGTACGACGTGATAACGTGTGTCTGTACCGGCTGAAAATGTCCTGGAAAAGTCCTGGAAAATAATTTCAGGCAAAGAGTGGGAACCCTGACTGTATGTGTCGTGTTGTCATGGAAACCCCGCATGTATTTAGTTGGTGATGCAGAAATCATATAAATATGTTTTAAGTTTGGTTCTGATTTGCTGTCATGTCTGTTTACATGCTGGTCCTGCAGCTGACAGAACACGAGAACATTGATTATTCTACTGGTGTTTATTACAGAGAATATTCAATCAGTAGCTTTAGTTTCACTTTGACTTGTCCAAAAATTTCAGTGATTTCCTGCGTCATTCGACAGTGTCAGACCAACAACCACTATAATACAATATCATGTTTAAATATATGAAGTCTGAAGTTATGTATAGCTGTTACTTATCAATAATCGGCTGCATTGATCATAAAATAAGTACATTAACACACGTTTTACAGTTTTCTACTAACATTCTTGTCTTACATCATTTGCAATTGCAGCACTTTTTACTGTCATATTTTTATTTTCATCATTGTTCTCCATCAAAACAACCTGTTGACTGAAGCAGCTGTGTTCAACCCCCACTTTTATGTGAACAGTTTGAAGCAGAAAGTGTGAGCTGACAAAGACAGTTGAAAACCATCTTCATGGTACTCGTTAACTCTGACTGAGATTTTAGTTTTCGTAGAGCTAACTTACACAAAGAAAGCCTGACTATGTTGAACTGTCTTCAGCCCTCTGTAGTTGTGCTGAGGTGTTGCTCTTTGCTTTGTGTGCAGGCTGTGCAGTAAGGTGAAGGCCCTGCAGGTGGCAGAGCGAGAGCAGGAGCAGCAGAGGAAGCAGCATCATGTGGCCATGGACAAGCTGCTGCTGCAGACCCAGAGCCTGGAGCAGGCCTTGAAGACAGAAAGACATGTGGTCACAGAGGAGAAGTGGGTCCAACACACACACAGATAGCAGATACCAGTAGAGTAATGCTTTTCTGCAATGTTAGGATATTTAGGAAGAAGTATTTGCTCCAGAGAGAGAAATATTTCTCACCTATACTTTAAAAAGCAGTGGTAAAGTTGTATTAAACACCATATTAAACATTCAGCCTTTATTGCATTGTCAATTAGATTAGATTCAAGAGTTTTTGTTCGTCATATGCTCGTACAGCAGGGATGTCAAACTCATTTTAGTTCAGGGGCCACATTCGGCCTAATTTGATCTCCAGTGGGCCGGACCAGTAAAATCATAACATAATAACCTATGAATAGCCACAACTCCAGATTTTTCCTTTGTTTTAGTACAAAAAAGTACATCCTGATAATGTTCACATTTAAGGAATTATCTTTTTACAAAACGTCATGACCAACCTGAAATTTCTTAAGAAAAATAAGTTCAATTTCAACAAGATTATGTCTCAGTTTATCATTTACACATTACAACTTACAGATCACAGAGTGTCTACAAAGGCACAAAACATTTAATCACAGGTATCTGGAACTGAACGATACAGTATTTTACTTTACTTTTACTCAAAATGACAAAAGTCAGACAAAGAAAGACAAAAAACAAGACAAAAATGACACACAAAATGGCAAAAATGAGAAACAAACTGACATGAAACAAGAGACAAAAAATTGGACAAAAAAGTTACAAAGTAACAAAAATAAGGCAAAAATGACACCGAGAGAAAAAAATGACAAAAATGAGAAACAAAGTGACAAAAAATCGACCAACAATACAAGCTTGACAAAAAAAGACACAAAATGACAAATAACACCAAACACAAAATGACAAAAAGAAGACAAAAAACACAAGCAAGACAAAAAGGAAACAAAACGACAAAAACGAGAAACAAAACAACAAAAACAAGACAAATCCCAAATCAACAGAAGAACAATGAGCAATCTAGTATTTTACATTATGATCAAAACAACTTGTGAAGGTCTAGAAATTTTTTAAAATTTATAGTTTTAC